>NC_089838.1:217292067-217457067 GCF_035609145.1 Eleutherodactylus coqui | reverse complement strand
TGTTGGAGATCCTCTGGGGTTCGTACATTGAGCCTGCGACCCTTTTAGGTGAAAGCCAGGCATATTTTATGCCGCTCTCTCTTAATATTTTCAGGAGCGGACGCAGGGCCCGGCGCTTCACCAAGGTTGAAGGCGCTAAGTCCTGGTATAGCTGTATAGGGGCGTCGGCATAGCAGAGTTCTTTTTGTTGCCTTGCTGCTCTCAGTATGGTACAGCGTCCGGAAACATGAGCAGTTTGCAAACCACGTCCCTTGGGGGGTCTGATGCAGGGGGTAGAGGTCGCAGGGCTCTATGTATCCGCTCTATGTTAATAGCTGCGGCTCTTTCTGCTCCTAGTAATGAGGTAAAAATCTCCATTGCAACTTTGGGGAGACAGTCAGTAGCCCAGGATTCAGGGAGCCCTTTAATGCGCACATTGCTGCGCCTGTTTCAGTTTTCTAAGTCTTCCTGCATTATAAGGGTTTTGTTCAACTGCTCATGCTGTTCTTTTATAATTTTCTCCATTTCGCACGAGTGTGTAATAATGGAGGCAGAAGTGGATTCTAAGTCCTCTACACGCCGCCCCATTTGCTCAAGGTCCTCCTTGATCTCTGTAAGGTCTGACTTAAGTGGGAGCAGGGCCTGGGAGAATAAGTCTCATGAAAGCTCTAGAGACATTCTCTCCCTCTTCCTCCTCTGACGAGCCCCCCTCCACCTCTGCCTTACTGTGCGTTGCTGCAGATTCCCGGGCCGGTGCCATCTTTAGCTGGGTGCGGGGGGAGCGCGCGCTCCGTTCTTTAAGGAACTTCTGCAGGTCAGTCGGTCCCCTTTTGCGATCGGGGTGTTTGTGAGGGTTCCCCCCCTCTCTCCTTTGTGATTTTCCCCATCTGCGCTGCTTGTAGCCGCTGTAATCAGCCCTGGAAGGCGCCGCTGAGACAGAGCTCTGTACCTAGACCTCCATCCCGCTCAGCGGTCAGGCTCCGCCCCCTCTCTGGGACATTTATTTCCTAATCCCAGATGAGCTGCAGCTGCTAGATCATTCCTCGAACAATTACTTAATGGAGACTTCCCTGAAATCTTTTAATCCCCTAATTTGAAATCCCTGCTGCAATGTCAAATGACTACCTAACGGAAACTTCTCTGAAGTCTTTTTCATACATTAGGCCGGAGTCCCAGTTGCAGCAATCTGGCAATCAGGTAGCCCTTAGACCAAATAAACACAAAGCTACCAGTATGAGACTGAAACTATGTACATCTATCAGCATAGATCAATCTCACAACATGCTACATTCATTTGTACAGGTTATTCACATGGACTCCTCTACAATTACAAACAAGTCTAATTATTTAACCTCAAATATAAGCTCTATTTCTTATGACGCAGATTCACCAGACAAAAGAGATTTCTCCCCATTCTAGCAGTCTGTTTGTCAGGACACACAGGGTTACTGAAAACAGCCACTACATTTCAGCTCAAGTCTAGTTCTCTCTGTATTGTAGCCGAGGGAGGGGAACAGTGTGGCAATTATACATAATAAATTCTTTATCCTGCCTGTGACTTTTCTAAT
The DNA here is from genome assembly GCF_035609145.1 of Eleutherodactylus coqui. NCBI lineage: Eukaryota > Metazoa > Chordata > Amphibia > Anura > Eleutherodactylidae > Eleutherodactylus > Eleutherodactylus coqui. Next base: position 217,455,520 of record NC_089838.1, on the reverse strand, counting down.
AACAGATGGGATGTTATAAAGACATAGAAGTATACAAGTGTCTCTTACTGTCTCTACCTTAATAGAACAAATACATTCAGAATAACATATGACATTCATATACCATAAGACATTCAATTCATGCATGAGAGAAATCACTTAAGCAAACTGTTGATTCCATGACTTGTGCCATAACAGAAGCTAAAGCAGCAGTAAATCAACAAATTTAGCTTTTAATTTACTACTGCTTAGCCTCTGTCCATTTTTGCCAATTTACTGGACTTCTTAGTCTGCCGAAAACTCCACCAAGAAACTATTGGAGTACTCCTTAAAATTTAGAATTTACAATAAGGTTATAAGGATCTGAGTTCTCTCATTTGTCCAAATCAATCATAATCAGAGAAAGAACAAAAGTCATCAACTGTGTGAAGTCAGTACTGTACTCTTTCTGCCAGCCCAGTATTAGCATAATTTATTGTGCAAAACAGGGCAAAAGAAAGTATAGTTCCCAATCATGTTGAACCAACACCCTAAGTTACACCTTAGTGCTGTAAAAAGTAACAAATGGACAATTTACACGCAACTATTATCGCTCATAATTCGATCAAGCAAACTAATTTGAGCTTTAATCGTTCAGTGTTAATATGAAAACAAATTCGTCACTATTCATTCGCAGTTGGTTATCGCTGACTTTCAGTCAACATAAAAACTATCACTGGATCGCTGGCTTCTAGTTACGTTTAAATACTCCCAGATCAGCACTTCACATAGAAGGCAAAGCGCTCAGCGAGAAGCCAGTGAGAAGTCTTTCAGTCTAAACGCACTGCACAAGCGCTGATGACCTCAGTCTACACAACTGTCAGGCCCATGTAAAAGGGCCAAAATCCTACACGAGTCTAAAGGCCCATTTAGGCACAACGATTATCGCTCCAAATTCACTCAAAAGCCATCTTTTGAGCGATAATGGTTGTGTCTAACTGCACAGACATCGTGCAGTTTTCATTAAGCCGTTGCTCATCGTTGTCTTTCAGCATGCTGAAAGACAATGATGAGCCTTATTAGGAATTCACAGCGAGATACAGCTGATACTATTGTTTCAGCTGTATCCCGCTCCCTGATCACAGGCTGAGTATGAAGAACAGAGCAGTCCAGCTCTGTTCTCCATACCCTGCTCGGAGCACTCGGCTGTATAACAGCCGTTCGCTCTGAGCGGGGAAGCGCTGGATGCAGAAGGCAAGCGGGGACACCCCACTTGTCTGCATCCTCCGCTCGGGGTGCAAGGTGATCGCTGAACGTTTGAGCGATCATCTTGCTCTGTAAATGACACAATTATCGCTCAAATATCTTTTGAGCGATAATCATTGTATCTAAATGTGCCTTCAGACTTCCAAATGAATACATTATCTTTTACTGATTAGAGTACAAGAATGTGGACACAATGACTAAATATGGTATCTAGAGAATGTTTAAACTCCCCCACTATCAAGAATAGCCCAGTCAGGTCTGTACTGCTTTAAGGCCCAATATCCACGAGGAAAATAGAATTACCAAAACCACGTGGGTCTCCCGCGCGTGCATTCCACGCCCATAGGGAATCATCAGGGCACCTGCAGGTAATTAAATACCTGTGGATGTCAGTTTTTCCCCGGCACGCGGATCACATGCACAGGAAAACATCCGCAGCATTCTCCATTTTGTGCGGTTTTCGCGCACGGATGGCTTCCACGGCTTCTATTAAAGCCAATGGAAGTCATCCGGATCCGCGGCACAGACGCAGCTGTCACTGATTCCATGCTGTTGGATTGCAGGAAAGCAGGAATTAAAAGAAAAAAGACCACATAGCGTATGCGCCCTGGAACGCCGCCGGCATCCCGAGCGCATCCGCTGAGCAGAAGAAACAAGATCCAGCCGCGATGGAGGAGAGCCCCGCAGCGTCCAGACAAGTGAGTATACTGTACTTTTTTGCCGCATTTCTGCGGGCCGGATGGAATCTGCTGCAGGATTCTGCACGGGGAAACCACGTGGGGCCATGGACATGAGGCCTTAGAGTTTCAGACTTAAAGTTATATTAACCCATGAATGACAAGAGTAACAGATCACCTTAATCCTTTCGAATCCAAATTGCATTCTGGTTTTCTTAGGGTGCTTACTTTTTGTGCCGTTATACAATGGTGCTATCTGCATGAGGTGACACTTTGGCTGGGCTCCGACAGCAGAGAGGCTGGTCATATACAGTAAGAGAACCCCGACGGACGTCTTCCAACATTGGAGCTGTACAGCCTTAAATCATAATTTCTTTAGACGTCAGACAGTGGATTGGAAAGGGTTAATACTTTCACACTCCCTCCCTCAGCTCTGTTTACTGGACATTTTATTGCTCTCTGCCTACCCTGACTTTCTACCTGGACTTTATTGCTAATGTGCTGCCAGCTCTGACCTTTGCTATATCTCTTGATTAGCTTATGTTCACACTATCCGATGCAGCATCAGCAACCACACTACTGGGACTATCTGGATGAAAAATGACTTGGGGACCCCATAGCAAAGAAAGACCGTATTCTGCTTCGAGGAGTCAAGTGTGAAAACCAAGGTACCCCAGGACCTACCTCCCCAGATAGCCCAAAGTCAAATTGGTTTGTGGCGAGGTGGATCTACATCCGACGGACTGACAGTTTGGATAGGCCATTTATGCCACTAGTGTTGCAAACACTATGTTGGATCCAGCCACACATATGAGTATCTAGTATCACAGAACCTCAGAAATGTCACAGCTCATCTGGATTCTCAAAAATGCACAGTCTGCACAAGCAGATGGATCTGCAGATTGGAGTTTTGCTCAAAGAGAAGATTTGCTTGCTGGTTTTATCCAGGTCCATAAACGTAGTGTCGTTTGGACTTCTTTGATTCTGTCAGCAGCCTCCAGTCATCAGTTTACATACTGGGCTGCTCTCTTGCTGGGTCATTCGTGAGCTACACCCACTGTCGGTTCCTCCAGTCCAGAAACCACCAGAGCTTCAAAGTCTACCTCCTCAATATGCTGTGTATGCTGAGGAGTTCATTAAAAAGAAGGCTGACACACTACTACCACACATACCATACAACTGACCTATAGACCTCGTACCAGGTGCATCACCTCCCAGAGGGCAAGTTTATGTGCTATCCCTGTCAGAGACTCAAGCTATGTCCAAGTACATTAATGAAAATCTTGAGAGAGGGTTTATCCGAAAGTCCTTCTCACAAGCTGGCATAGAACTCTTCTTTGTGAAAAAGATAGATGGTTTCCTATGGTTGTCCATCGATTACATAGGTCTTAATGCTGTCATAAAAAACAAATCCTGATTATCCTTAATTTCTGAGTGGTTTAACAGAATACTAGGGGCTACCATCTTCACCAAACTTGATCTTTGTGAGGCCTAATTAGGATACACGAAAGTGATGAGTGGAAAACCGTATTCAGTATCAGAGATGGACATTATGAATAACTTATTATGCCTTACTATTAAGGATGAGCGAGTATACTCGCTAAGGCACTACTCGTCCGAGTAATGTGCTTTAGCCGAGTATCTCCCTGCTCGTCCCTGAAGATTCGGGAGCCGCCGCAGCTGTCAGGCAAGTTGCGGCGGGGAGCAGGGGAGAGCGGGCGGGAGAGAGGGAGAGAGATCTCCCCTCCGTTCCTCCCCGCTCTCCCCCGCAACTCCCCGCTCTGTGGCGGCCCCCGAATCTTCAGGGACGAGCAGGGAGATACTCGTCTAAGGCACATTACTCGAACGAGTAGTGCCTTAGCGAGTATACTCGCTCATCCTTACTTACTATGCCTTTTGGTCGGTCAATGCCACTACAGTACTCCAGGAATTGCGAATGATGTATTCAAAGACCCCCTGTATTCATTGTTTTCTTAGACTAGGGATGTCAAACTCATTTTCACTAAGGGCCACATCAGCCTTATGGTTGCCTTCAAAGGGCCGATTCTAATTGTAAGACAGTATGGTAAAAGTGAACCCCATAGTGGCCCGATTGGTAATAAGGTCCCCCATAGTGGCCAGTGGCGCACACTATTATACATATATGTATATACACACACAGGCGCACACTATTATTATACATATATATGTATACACAGGCGCACAGTATTCTACACATATACGCACAGACGCACACTATTCTACACATATACATACAGACACACACTATTCTACACATATACACAGATGCACACTATTTTGCGTATATACGCACAGACGCACACTATTCTACGTATATACACACAGACACACACTATTCTACACATATACGCACAGATGCACACTATTCTACATATATATGCACAGATGCACACTATTCTACATATATACACACAGACGCACACTATTCTACTTATAGACGCACACTATTCTACGTATATATGCACAGACGCACACTATAATACGTATAAACCCACACACACACACATATATATATATATATATATATATATATATATATATATATATATATACATACACATATGCACACAAGGACACTTCTGCATTTTTATACACATTTTCATACTTACCTGCATCCAATATGGTCCCACTGGCAGGTATACTGGCTGCTCTCAGTCCTTCTTGAGGCCCTCCTGCATACTTGGGCCCCTGATGTCTCCCCAGGCCTGCAGCCATGAACAGAGGGAGGGCCGGTGAGAGGAGGTCAGCGCTGACCGGCTCTCACTCTGCAGCTGCTCCTCCTCAGTGCCGCTCTCCTCGCTCCAGAGATCCCGTCTTCTACAGTCTTCTTCCCTCCTCCGTGGCTGTTGTCATGGTAATATCAGCACTCCTCTAATACTGTCTGCTCTACTGAGACAGTACAAGCCAATAGAAGATCGCATACTGACAACAGCACGGAGAGTGAGGGAGCTTGCTACACAGCCGGCAGGCCACAGAGAATGAGGTGGCGGGTCGGGTGTTTGACACCTGTGACTTAGATGATATCTTGATTTTCACCCGTGACATTGCCTCGCACTGGAGACATGTAAAGGCAGTTCTGCAGTGGCTGCCTCAGAACCATCTGTATGCCAAGTTAGAAAAATGCCCATTTAAAAGAACCAGCCTGCCCTTATTGGGTTACATTATTTCAGCTCAGAATCTCGGCATAGACCCAGCAAAGTTGTCTGCAGTTCTCAACTGGCCAAGGCCCCAGAGCTTGAAGGCCATTGAGCGTTTTCTAGGATTTGCTAACTACTCCTGCCAGTTCATTCCACATTTTTCCTCCTTGACAGCTCCTTTTTCTGCCATGAGTCATTGAGCTGCTAACTCCAAGAATTGTTCTCCTGAGGCTGGAGACGCCTTCATCAAGTCCAAACAGATGTTTGCTAGCGCCTCCATTTTCCACCACCCAGAGACCTCAAACCTTTTTATCTGGAAGTCAAAGCCTTCTCCCTTTAGACAGGAGTCCTCTAATACTAAAAGAACTATAAGAGCAAAAATGTCACCTGCAATTTCTTCTCCAAGCTGTTCACATCTGCTGAGATAAATTATTCCATTGGTGATCGTGAGTTAGTAGCTATTAAGGGTGCTGTTAAGTTGTAAAACAATTCATGGCCTATCTGCATGGTAGGCCCTCAATAGTAGATCAGTGGTGATTGGCTAAGCACTGTGACTAATCACAGGCAGCGCTAAGCTATCATTCAATGAATTGGCTGGACGATCAGCCAATCAGATACAGCCCTTTCAGCAGGTGGGGATTTTAAATCCCCGCCTGCTGAAAGAACTTCATTACAGTGACAGGACCCAAGTGGCTAGACGCGCCTGAGCCCCAGCAGTGGCAGGGAGGTAAGTATAGATTTTTTTAAATTTTTTTACTACAACTAGGAATGATTTTCAGGGAAGGGCTTATATTTAAAGCCTTTCCCCAAAAAACACTGTGGGGTTGCCGGCATCCTATTGCTTTCAATGGCGCCAATGGCAGTGGCATCCTCATTGAAAGCAATGGGAGAGCTTGCGATCCTCTGCCACAGCTGTCACAGCTGTGGCAGGGCATCCTTTACTCCCTGCGGGAAGTCCCCTTTTCACTGAACACTTTGACAGTGCTGTCACAGTGTTCAGTGACAAGGAGACTCCCTGTGGAGAATATTGACATGCACCATGTACGTTTTGCGCGTGCGGACATTTGCATGCCTGTAAAACACGGACTTGTGAACACACCATAGGGAACCAATGGCTCTAATAGAGGTGTGGTTATGTGCAAATGTATGTACGCACATAAACATGCTCATCTGAATGCACCCTAAGAGGTGCCGCCACTCCTCAAATGCCCACTTAATTGCCAGTTGGAGGTTCCGTTACAGATCTGTCTCAAAATACTGGAAGAAAAAGTGATGCATACAGTGCTTTTTCTTCCATCCAAAAGCTGGGTAGAAAGCGGATGGACCCCACTATAGTCAAGAGATCTTGGGAGCCCCAAGAGTATGTTAATGCCCTTGAGCTGGTCAAGAAATTTTATTCCACAAAAAAGATGGAGTCTGCGCTCACCTGCTTCTGGGGTTGCTGCCTGTCACAGGCTGCACGCCACCCCTTCTCTTCAGCTTACTCCCATTCCTTTGCCTGTGGGGCTCACACTCGCTCCGCCCTCTTCTTTTAAAGGGCCAGCATGCACTCCCTAATTCAGTCCCCCACTAATCCCACTGCACCTTTAGCTATATTAGGCATCTACCCTTCATGGAGGATAACTAATGAATTGGTCTGCATCAGCCATTGTGATAAAAAACCCCATTAGAGTTTCATCCAGTTTTGACTCCTGCTGATTCTGACTTCTGTGCTCCCTGACTTTGGCTCTGTTTACTAGACTGTTATTGCTCACATGCACTCACATGTCACCTTGATCGGAAAAGTCACCTGAAAACTTAGGCATACCAGAAATATTGATGAACTGAAAAACATTTACTTGGAGGAATGGTCCAAACGTCCTTAACAACATTGTGCAAATCTTATTTGTAGCTGCAGGAAATGTTTGGTGGAGGTGATTACTGCTAAAGGGAGATCTTCGGGTTATTAGTGTTCACTTACTTTTTTTCCCCTGTACCGTTGATTTGTACTCAGTGTGCTCACCAAAAGGCATGAAGGATACAACGTGTTGTTAGTTTGGTTAGATTTTGTTTTGCTATAAGTGTGAATTAGATATAAACAGGACCACATGTTATTAGAAAGCAATGTGGAAAATTACTTTTCTTCCAACTGTAGATTAGACAGTTTAAGGGCTCCATCAGACGAACGTATGCAAAAAAGCTCCTCGACTCAGTGCAACATATTTGCGCAGTGAACAAGGCTTGTTTGCGCTTGTCTGCACATCGTACTGTACTTTTGTTGCACACACAAGACATGTTCACATCGGTGCGGGACATACACCTGCCCTGATTTGAAAGGCTATTTAACCTAATAAGGTCCAGATGTGTTCCCTTTTTCACACAATTGCACAGTGTATTGTGCATTTGCGCAACTCCCCGTGACTTCTATGGGGCCCAATCCTGCACAAATACACAGAAAGCTAGAACATATTCTGTTTTTTTTTGCCCATGCGAGAAATGTGCGCACAAAATCGGGAAATGAGAACGAACCCATTGATATCAATGGGTTCTATGCTCTGCGTATTGTGAGCGTATATTTTCCTTGCACATATACGCACACAACTACATCTGTCTGAAGCTGCCCTAGGAATAAGCCAGGTTCACAAAAAGTGACTCACACTGTATGCTAAACTTAGCACACTTTTAGATACTTTTGTCTAACTTTTTTACCACCTTTTGGTTCAGTTTATGCTATTTTGTGTAAAAGCTTTGGTGCGCATCACATTTTAAGCAATGCCTTATTTCCCTTTGAGGCACACCTTTGTGCTTTTTTGCAGAAATTCTAGAGTCTTTTTTTCTTCTTCATAACTACAGTGTGATTCAGATTTAGCTGTTATCGCATTGTGTTTTCACTCTAGTTGGGAACTGCGCTGTAAAAAACGTGTTGCTTTTACATGTGACATTATTTGCGAAACTTCTGTAGTTCTATAAAGTAGTTTTTTACGTTCTTACCTCAAACTAAGTTTTTAAGATTTATTCAGAAATTGAATCCACTTTTGTTATCTGTTTAACAAATCTATTTCTAAGAAGTTAATAATGCCGTCATTATATCATATTACCACTGGATGGCACAATAAGTAACAGTAGTTTATCAAGTGCAATCTTCAAAAGCTCCACGTGGTGGCAGAAGAAGATTTAAAGTAAAAGTAAGCACATTTGTAACCTGGCGAAAAAAAAAAAAGCTTAAATATAAGGCCAGATGCCAAAACCAGCTGCCCTAAAAAGAGCACGAGCAGCTTTATTAACATCAAACAAATGTTGCTAATACAAGCAAAATCTTCCATGAAAGAGCTGTACTAAGGAGAACAGGTTTACTGGGGTAATCACACAAGGCACAGGCATTTATCAGACACATTGCAGAATCAACAATTGTTTAATGTTAGCATTGCACGCCCTCATATGCTTGAATTTTGTGTAACTGTGTACAAGAAATAATGAAAATATTTATCTATACTATCAAATACACTGAAGAATGTGTTATTTCTTTTACGCATGCTTTTACACTAAAGTGCCATATTTATATTATGATTTGTACTGTTTGCTTCTGTATTTACATGAAAAGTGACTATATTGAATGGGTTTAGGCAATAATGCCTTCATTGTATTATACTGAAAATGAAGCAAAGGTACATGGTCTATTCTTCTATTCAGGCCTATGTGTCCATGAATACAGACTGCAAACACCTTGTTGTCACAGAGTCTACTTGTAATTTGACAGGCAGATTCCACATGCAGATCTGCACCAAAAACCACCTGCAAAAAGCCATGTTTTTTTAGGCAAATTCACTTCCATTCAACACTCCACTGTGAAATCCGCTGTGTGAACAGACCCTCCTTTTGTTCTGCAATGCAGAGTTCACATAGTGCAGATTTTTATAGCATTCAATAAAATGCTAAAATGATGCAGATATCGCTGTGGATTTGGGAATTGAATCTCTGTCCAAATCCAAAGCTAAGGTACACTGCATGAACATGCCCAAACCAGGATTACTACTATTGAAAAATGCATAGAGGTACTGTATTGGAGGAAACACAGTGAGATGTTAAACATGTGTGGGTTGTCTCTGTTGCTTTAGTGTTGTTGGGATATGATATTATTAAACCATACTTATTTGCAAATTTTTTAAATAAAAGTATTTTTTTTTGTTTTTAGTTAAAATGTATCAATTTAAAATGTATTAAATCACAATCTCCGATGCCATAATTAAAAGGTTTTATAGTGTCGTGACACAAGGTTCCATGTGTGGATCCGATTATAGAAGGTTGACTTCTTTATAGCAGTTACATTTATTTTCCACTGGTATCAGACAAAAGTCTACACCGCAAACTCAAAAAGATTTAAGGCTCATTTACATTAGGGTCAGGGGTTCTGTTAGGAACCTCCATCCTTGAATTCAGTTTAAAACCAAGACTAAATAGCATAGCATGGTGTCCTATTTTGCCCTTTAAAAAGCCGGAAACTGATCGGACCCCATTATAGTCAATGGAGACAGTTCATTGCTGTTCGGTTAGATAAAAACTGGATACTGGATACCTGCAGGAGAAAATACACAAAGCCTTACAAACACCTTTGGAGGCTTCAATAGTCTGAGTAAATTGCTACATACCAAACATACCAAAATAAAAACAGAGCAGCCTTAAAGGGGTTGTCCCGCGAAACAAAGTTGGGGTATACACTTCTGTATGGCCATATTAATGCACTTTGTAATATACATCGTGCATTAAATATGAGCCATACAGAAGTTATTCACTTACCTGTTCCGTTGCTAGCGTCCCCGTCTCCATGGTGCCGTCTAATTTTCAGCGTCTAATCGCCCGATTAGACGCGCTTGCGCAGTCCGGTCTTCTCCCTTCTGAATGGGGCTGCTCGTGCTGGAGAGCGCTCCTCGTAGCTCCGCCCCGTCACGTGTGCCCATTCCAGCCAATCAGGAGGCTGGAATCGGCAATGGACCGCACAGAAGACCTGCGGTCCACCGAGGGTGAAGATCCCGGCGGCCATCTTCGCAAGGTAAGTAAGAAGTCACCGGAGCGCGGGGATTCGGGTAAGTACTATCCGGTTTTTTTTTCCAACACATGCATCGGGTTTGTCTCGCGCCGAACGGGGGGGCTATTGAAAAAAAAACAAACCCGTTTCGGCGCGGGACAACCCCTTTAAGCTTCAGAAGGATACATTATAGTTAAACCCAGGGTTGAGCATGCCATGAATGGACATGTAATTAATACCTCCAGAATACTTACAGAACAGCCATAATAGCGATAAAAAGAACACACCCAACCTTCTATAATCAGGACATCACATGAACCTTGAGTTGGAGCAAGTATCAGCACTCATACGTTGAACTGGGATACAATTAAAGGAGTTATAATATAGGTGCTGGTTGTAGCAATAACAATCTAAAAAAGTCTAAAGTTTAATATAGTTTCTTAGGTTTTAAATCTTGAGATGTAGGACATACATGTGTTTGACACCGGGAGCAGACAACAACACTGGGTTCAAGTGTGACTGGAAATCATGGGCCTATTTCTTTTCTCTTGACTGGTTCATCATAGAACACCACATTTATTTCTAATACACCAGGAATAGCAAGCAATGAGAATCATTAGCTCAGTTCCTTATATGCAATCTAATGCACAGAAGGAAATTACTTTTAGGTCTCTTTCACACAGGGACCTACGTGCACAAAAATCACACACATAAAAACTCACGTCTGTTAGAACCAATGGTTTTCTATGGGAACATTCAGATGTTTTTTGCATGTCGAAAACTCCTTCATCTAAACGTTCTCATAGGAAACCATTGTTTCTAATAGCCGCAGGTTTTTCATGCACGTGATATTTGTGTGTGGAGGTTCCCGTGTGAAAGAAGTCTTAATGTGTACCTCTACCTATTGGGCTCCTGTGCAGCTACATAGGTTGCACACATGTTATCTCCACCTCTGTTTGATGCACTTTTTTTCTTTTAGGCATGGTCAGTCTTGTCATTGTTACTACTTATCTGTCTTAACTGCAGATACTTCTTTTGTCAGAATTGTGCTTTGGACAAAATTGACAGCTGTATAGATGTTAGATAAAGTATATATAAAGCCCCTTTTACACGGCCTGATTATTAGACACAAATATTTATTAGATTGGTGATCTTGGCCGATTGGTGACTTTCAGCAAGCAAAAAAAAAAAAAGATTGCCAATTGCCTGTACGTCTTCTAGTGTGAATAAGGAGATGGATAGCTGGCCTATAGGAATGAACAATCATAATTACAATCATTCATCTCCATAAGTCAATTATCGGTTGGCTTAAAAGAAAATGAAATGAGTGCCTATCAACATCCTTGTCGATAGACACTTGTTACATTGGGCCAATCTAAAAGAACCTTAAAGGACCATCTGACAATTACTCCTCCTTGTTGAGGAAAATCTAAATTATAAGTAGTGCAAGTAATCTTTAGCTTGTTGGATTTTCAGGGTAGCTGTAGCTTGAATTCCCTCAGGCTGCTCTCTTCTAAACTTGGACTCCTCTTGCTTTGTGAGATTATGTGTAACTAACAATCAGATACATCTCTGAGCTTTAATTAATTATTATCTTAGATACTAAGAAAATGTTATAACATCCTAGGTAAGTAATGCTGCTTCACACGGTCAATATGTTTTTCTATGACATAAACAGTTACAGGAATGGTCAGATATAGATCAGATATCACATTTAAACATGAATTTATCTTACAGCCTGAATTTTTTTTTTGATTATGCTTTTTCTGCCTGCCAAAGTAAAACACGAAGTTGAAAAAAATTGGCCCAGATTTATAACTATATGCCAGTTTTCTGCCAAATACTTTAACCCCTTCCCACACTGCACTGTATGTTTACAACACAGTTGGATGCTATTTAATATAGTGAGAAAGTGCTCTCAATATACCACCAGACTCCCAATGCAACAGTCAAGACCGGAGATTGCTGCAATTCTGGTGATATAACCCCTTAAATATCTCAGTCAGTCGCACAAGGTGCCCATAGTTGCTTTGGCAGTTGGAGGCCTGACAATGGCTTCAAAGACTGACATGTATAGAGGCCCATTACTTCCTGTCAGAGGACTCAAAAAAAATCACACCCCCATTATTAGAGGTTTAAAAAGAGAAAAAAAGTCTTATTTACTGCAAAATTATACCAATGAAAACATCAATTCATCACTCAAAAAACAAGCCCTCCCGCAGCTCTGTTGATAAAAAAAAGACGAAGAATTATGACTCTCTGAGTATCGTGAATTTTCTTTCTTTCCAAGTAAAATGCTTTCATTGCGCAAAAGTACTAAAACATTTAAAAAAACAAATCATGGTATTGCTGTAATCATACTGACTGGGAGATTAAAGTTAATGTCATTTGTACAGCAGAATGAACATCATAAAAATGAAACCCAGAAAATTTAGGAATTGCTTTTTTTTCAATCCCTCCCTAAAAATGTTATTAAATCTCTTAAAAATTATATCTTCCCCAAAATGGTGACATTTTTAAAATCAACTCTTCCTACAAAAAAATCTATTGCACAACTACATCAATGTACATATACAGCGTTTTTAGGAAGGATTTCCTTCAATACACAAAACACATACAGTGGAGCATTCAATGGACGCTAACTTTTTATACAACATATGCTCATCTAACAGCCTATGGGTGTATCATCAATCTTGTAACATACTTGCATTAAAAATGTTTTTGTTTTACCACTGATAAACAGGATGGGTCTACAATCAAAGGCAGCATAAGCATTTGACCACATATAGGGATTTGCTGTACCTGCAAGAAGCTGCATAGGAAATACTATTACCAGTGTTTCTGGTGGAGCAATGCGTTACATACTAATATAATTTAGTGAAAAGAATTGGAGTTGGTCACAGGTCCTAAACCAGCAAAGCCGAACAGCAGCCATGTGCCTACAGGACCTGTGTTGATGTCACCGTCATGTGACTAGTCACCGGGGCTCTGAGTGCCGCCCCTGATCACATTGGTGTAATACCATATTTCTGTACCTGGATATATTGCTTCCACAACGGAAGTGACGTCAGACGCCAGGTAACGGGTGCCAGAAGCAGGAGATAGCCAGGAGCAGGGGACACCAGAGCGGCACAGGAGCCGGCGCCACCAGGAGTCCGGGGGAATGGCCGGTCAGCAAGCAGAAGCGGAGGAGCGGGTTTCCGGAGCGCCAGGAGAACAGGGAGCGCAGCCACCGGGAGAGAGTTCCTGCCGGTGAGATTGCAGCTGACATCACCGGAGCTGCGGAGGAGCTGCCGACAGAGCAGATAAGTGTACTCTGTGTTTTAGTGTGTGTGTGTGTGGGGGTCTAAGTGTGTGTCTTTGTGTGTGTGCCTGCGGGTCTAGGTGTGCGTCTGTGACTAATGGAGGGGGTATTATAGTGTGAGTGTATAAGTGTCTGTGTGCAAGGTTGCGCATAGGCAGCAGCGTGTGAGGGGTTGCGCATAGGTGGCAGCATGTGAGCAGTTGCGCATAGGCGGCAGCGTGTGAGCAGTTGCGCATAGGCGGCAGCGTGTGATCGGTTGCGTATAGGCGGCAGCATGTGAGCTGAGTGTGAGAAAGTCTATCTTCATTACTTCCACAAGTAAATTGTAGATCCCCATTAGGATGAGCTCCATGCCTGGCAATGCCATCCAGTGTGCTACTTGCGCAATGTATACTTTCCTTGATCAGCCAATCGAGGGTGCATACTGTTGCACAAGATGCATGCACGTCGCACATTTAGAAGCCCAAATCCTGTATCTAAATGGGCAACTGGCAACACTGGCACATTGACATCATGGAAAGGAGTTTGGTGCTCACTGAGCAGACACTCGCTGGGGTACAGGCGGGGGCGAATGGTAGTACGGAAGAGCAGGGGGAGCAGGCAGTAAGCTGGGTGACAGATAGAAGGAGGGGTATAGGGAAGAAAAACAGGAAGGCTAGTCCTGAACTGGCACAACCCAACAAGTCTGCAACGTTGGCAGATTAGGGGGATGCCATTACAGAGCCAGCACCGCTGCAGCACGACACGCCCTCTGAACGCCAGGGGGATGACTGCTCCAGTGAAATGGGGACGGGGAGTGCAGGGCAGGCTAGACAGGTCCTAGTGGTGGGGGACTCAATTATAAGGGGGACAGATAGGGCAATCTGCCATAAAGACCAGGATCGTCGAACGATGTGTTGTCTTCCAGACGCTCGAGTTTGACACATCGCGGATCGGATTGACAGACTACTGGGAGGGGCTGGTGAGGATCCAGCGGTCATGGTGCACATTGGCACCAATGAACAAATTAGAGGTCAATGGAGGGCCCTCAAAAATGATTTTAAGGGACTTAGGGGCCAAGCTTAGGGCGAGGACCACCAGGGTAGTTTTCTCGGAAATACTACCTGCTCCTAAGGCCACACTAGATAGGCAGCAGGATCTTAGGGAAGTAAACAAGTGGTTTTGGAGTTGGTGTAAGAATGAGGGATTTGGGTTCCTGGAGAACTGGGCTGACTTTGCTGTCGGCTACAGGCTCTACCGTAGGGACCGGCTGCATCTTAATAGGGAGAGTGCAGCTGTGCTGGGGGAGAAGATAGCTAGAAGGCTGGAGGAGTGTTAAAACTAGGGACTGGGGGGGAGGGCAAAAAGAGAAATAGGGGGGTAGTCAGTGTAGCCAGCGACCTGGGTCTAAGCAATGGGAAAATGGGTCAAGCAGGGGGGGGGGTTAGTACTGTTAGAACTAACAGATCAGCCAATAGTACCATTAGCAACAAAACGAATTTAAAGAACAAAAAAAACTGTATAAATTGTATGACCACGAATGCAAGAAGTCTGATCGGTAAAGTGGGTGAGCTTGAAGCGAGAATGGCCAATGAAAACCATGATATAGTCGGAATAACGGAAACATGGCTTGATGAAAAGTGCGATTGGGCGGTGAATTTACAGGGTTACAACCTCTTCAGAAGAGACCGTGGAAACCAGAAAGGGGGAGGGGTATGTCTGTACATTAAATCGTACTTATTGCCAAGGCTACGGGAAGATATAGGTGCAGGAGATGAACACGTGGAATCTCTGTGGGTAGAAATACAGGGAGAAAAAAAATAACAAAATCCTGATAGGGGTTTTCTATAGACCACCAAAAGCAACAGAAGAAACTGAAACCTTACTACTAAGGCAGATAGAAGAGGTGTCAAACCGCAACGAAGTAATTATCATGGGGGACTTTAATTATCCAGATATAATATGGGAAAACGAAACCTGCAAATCTCATAAGGGTGATAAATTGTTCTTGAGAACAATTAAAGATAACTACCTTATCCAACTTGTGTGGGAGCCAGTAATACAGCGGAGCAAAGAATAAAATTCATTACTCACTTCCCCTGGCGTTCTGCGGTGCTGCTGCAGGCTGTCGCTCCCTCATGGTCCCCGGCAGAGCATTGCAGGGCTTTAAATCCCCGCCTCCAGAAAACACACGTGCCTTCAGCCAATCACAGCCATTCAATGACATCATTGTCATTGGCTGTGATTGGCTGAAGGCACGTGTGTTTTCTGGAGGTGGTGATTTCAAGCCCTGCGTCCAGAAAGCAATGCTCTGCCTGGGACCAGGAGGGAGCGACAGCCTGCAGCAGCACCGCAGAACGCCAGGGGAAGTGAGTAATGAATTTTATTTTTTGCTCCGCTGTATTACCGGCGTATAAGGTGACAGTTGGGGGGTCGTCTTATACGCCCCGTCGCCTTATACGCCGGTATATACGGTATATATTTTTATTGTAACACATTTCTGGATGAATTGCAGGGAAGGGCTTATATATTTAAGCCCTTCCCGACAATTCATCCCGCGATCGCCGGCAGCCCATTGCTTTCAGTGGAACCTGCTGTATTGCCGGCTCCATTGAATTCAATGGGCAAACATCGTTCTTCTCTGCCATAGCTGTTACAGCTGTGGCAGAGAAGAATGATTTGTCTTCTATATGTTCTCAATGGGGTCGGCGCTGCTGCCGCCGGCCCCATTGAGTGCATATAGAGAAGAGAACAGGAATCGCAGATCGCACATAGGTGCGATCTGCGATTTCTATGGCCTAAGAAGGACCGTTGGGGTTCTTGAAGCCTAAAATCACTCCTAACGCTCTCCCTATAGCAGCTCCGGCACCAACAGCACTTTCCCTGAACTATGTCAGAATGCATCTGTGGCGAGCCGCGGGAGGGGCCGATTTTAATACTCGGGTGACACCTAATCTTGCCAGCCACTCACTGCAGGGGGGTGGTATAGGGCTTGAACGTCGCAGGGAGAAGTTGTAATGCCTTCCCTGTCTTTCTATTGGCCAGAAAAGCGCGCAAATTTCTCAGGGAAGAAAATGAAAGTGACTCGAACATCGCGTGGTACTCGTCTCGAGTAATGAGCATCTCGAACACCCTAATACTCGAACGAGTATCAAGCTCGGACGAGTATGCTCGCTCATCTCTAAAAAGGATCCTAATCACCTCATGTGAGCAGTTCATTCCCTTTAAAAATAAAAGAACTTCAAGTAAAAAGAAACCAATATGGTTCGACAAGACTGTAAGAGAGGCAATAAATGAAAAAAAGAAATCATTCAAACTACTAAAGCAAGAAGGCAGTGAAGAAGTGCTAAAATCGTACAGGGAAAAAAACTAAATATGCAAAGATAAGATCAAAATTGCTAAGCAGGAGGCAGAAAGACTGATCGCCAAAGAGAGCAAAAACAACCCGAAACTATTTTTCAACTATATTAACAGCAAATGGATTTGCACTGAGAGCACTGGCCCTTTAACAAATAATGCAGAAGAAATAATTGAAGATGATGGAGGGAAGGCAAACCTATTAAATAGTTTCTTTTCAAGCATATTCACAAACAAAAAGGAAATACCACATGAGATGCAGGGGAATAAAATGAACCCCTCACAAAATATCTCATACCTAATGCAGGAGGAGGTGCAGAACCGGTTAAAGAAGATTAAAATCGATAAATCGCCAGGCCCAGATGGAATACACCCAAGGGTACTAAGTGATGTAATAGCTAGGCCGCTATATCTAATATTTGTGGATACTATCAAGACCGGGGTTGTACCATTGGATTGGGGCATTGCCAACATGGTTCCAATTTACAAGAAGGGGTCCAAAAGTGAGCCTGGTAACTACAGGCCGGTAAGTCTCACTTCAGTAACTGGAAAAATGGGTTCATGAAGGGTCGATCATGTCAGACCAATCTGATCAGCTTCTACGATGAAGTAAGCTCTAGGCTGGACCTGGGAGAGTCTATTGATCTTGTATATCTGGACTTCTCTAAAGCATTTGACACCGTGCTGCATAATAGGCTGATATATAAAATGAGATAGCTGGGATTGGGTGAAAACGTGTGTATTCGGGTAAAGAATTGGCTCAGAGAAAGAAAGCAGAGGGTGGTAATAAACGGTTCATACTCTAATTGGGCCACCGTTGCTAGTGGGGTGCCACAGGGTTCAGTATTAGGCCCCATTCTGTTCAATATATTTATCAACGACCTGATAGAGGGGCTGCACAGTAAAATATCAATATTTGCAGATGACACAAAATTATACAATATAATCAATGCAACGGAGGACAATGTATGGCTACAAATGGACCTACATAAGCTGGGGGCTTGGGTAGAAAAATGGCAAATGAAGTTCAATGTTGATAAATGTAAGGTTATGCACATGGGCAGAAGAAAGGGGTGTCACCAATATACACTAAATAGGGTACTGCTAGGGAAAAGTGATATGGAAAAAGACCTGGGGGTACTAGTGGATTGTAGCTTAAACTGGAGTAACCAATGCCAGTCAGCTGCTGCAAAAGCTAGTAAAGTCTTGCTGTGCATTAAAATAGGTATAGGGGCGAGGGACGAGAACATTATCCTCCCACTATATAAGGCACTTGTCAGGCCTCACATGGAATACTGTGTACAGTTCTGGTCACCGGTGCTCAGGAAAGATGTTACGGTATTGGAGGGGATTCAAAGAAGGGCAACTAAACTAATACATGGAATGAAGGGACTGGAATACCCAGACAGGCTATCCAAATTGGGATTATTTACCCTGGAAAAAAGACGGCTAAGGGGTGATCAAATAACTATGTATAAATACATGAGGGGACAATACGAGGATCTCTCCCATTATCCGTTTATACCCAGGACTGCGACTGTAACAAGAGGGCATCTGCTACATCTAGAAGAAAGCAGGTTTTATCTCCAACATAGCAAAGGGTTCTTTACTGTAAGAGCAGTGAGACTGTGGAACTCTCTGCCTGAGGATGTGGTGATGGCAAAATCCATAGAGGAGTTTAAAAGGGGACTTAATGTCTTTCTGGAGGGGAAGGATATTACAGGATATAAATCTTAGGTTAATTGTTAATCCGGCTATACAGGCAGGTAGGAACTATTACAGGTTGATCCAGGGATTAGTCTGATTGCCATTAGTGAGTCGGGAAGGAATTTTCCCCCCAAAACGGCTAATTGGCTCCTGCCTCTTGTTTTTTTTTTTCCTTTCTCTGGATCAATAACATAAGAGGATAGACAGGCTGGACTAGATGGACATTGTCTTCATTCAGCCTTACATAGTATGTTACTATGTTACATGACAATAATATCATCAAAGGTCCTGTAAGCACATGGCTGCTGTCAGGCTCTGCATGTTTTAGGACCTGTGTCACGTCAAACCTGGAAGCACTGGATCTGTCACTTGCAGATCTCCCACAAATGCAAAAAAAAAATAAAGACAAAACAAGAAAGGAACCAAAATATGAAAAACACTGTCCTATACAACAAAACCCTAGGAAGGGCCTAGCTTGAAAGCAGGGCGATCACCCTGATAGGGACGGCCTTGACCATGTCCATCGGCGGCTAGTTGACCCTACGTGGGAAAGGAAAACACAAGAAAATCAAAATTATAATGAAAACAAATGCAATACTTAGCTTAAGATGCAGCAAGTAACTGAACAATCCATAAGAAAGATTCTGACTGCCAGCCCAATCAGATAGAGTCTGAAATCAACCACAGTTCAGCCCAGTCTCAGGCCAGGCTAAATAGCTCTAGTAATTACCCACAGGTGTGAATAAGCACTTCACACATAAGACCACACCCACTGAGCCAGAAGATGTAGAAACATCTTCAAAACCAGCACCAGATTTATCAGCAAGTCAGCAATCCCAGAACCGCCAAAACACTGGGATGACATCACCGTCTTGTGATCAGGGACAGAGCTCAGAGACCCGGTGACTGATCACATGATGGTGACATCATCATATGTAACTCACACAGTCAGATAGTCACTCAGTCACTCACAGACAGGTGGTCATTAGTATTTTGATTTTCTAGATGTCTCCGGTGACTCAAGCTGAACACAACATTGGGCACTGAAAAAATATATTTGTAAAAATATTGCAATATACACTCTGTAGAAAGCCAAGTACATGATTTGCTCCTTCTAGGTTGCAGAAGTAGAACCTTTAACCCTTTAAGGACGTGACCTATTTTGGGCATAAGGATGCCCCCACGATTTTGGGGGGATTTTTATCTTGATTTTTCAAAAGCCATAACTTTTTTATTTTTCCATCGACATGGTTGCATAATAGCTTGTTTTTTATTTGGCGAACTGTAGTTTTTATTGGTGCCATTTTTGCGTACATAGACTATATTGTAAAACTTTTATTATTTTTTTATGATAGCAGGGAGAGAAAACACATCAATTCAGCCATTGTTTTTTTACAGTGTTAATCATGCAGCATAAATGACACAATACATTTTTTCTTTGGGTCAGTATGATTGCAGCGATACCATTTTTTTAAAATTATCACCCTCGCAATCCTTCTGAAAACCATTGAATGAGAAGAATTTTCACATAGAAACAGCCTCGCATCCCTGTGGGGGTTCTATTCATCCCCGCTGCAGCTGTCACAGCCGTGGCAGGAGATTGCAATGTTCTCCCACTCTTTTCAATGGGGCCGGCACTGAGGAAAAACCCTAAGTAGGTTCGAAAGCTTGCTATAACATCATGTATTTTGTTAGCTTGCAATTTACTAGGCTTCTACAGAAGAATCTATACCCACATTTTGTTAGCTGGTCACAAGATTTTTCACTGCATTTATGTTAACTTTGGAATTGGTCTTTTCACATATTATCATTCAATGTAACAGAACTCAGTAATCCTTTTAAAAGTCTCTACTTTGGAAAGAGGATAAAATTTTGAATGCAGATATCTTGTGCGTCACAGAAGGGGAAATAAAAAATTAAAAACAATCACAGAAAATGGCCGTTACTTACTGAGTGAGGAGTGCATATAGATGCATCCTCTCACCATGCAGGTAGCTGACTACCAAATGAGAGAGTGAATTACACCTGTGCAGGACAACGATGAGTCAGCCACTCACACTGCCTTTTGATATAGAGGGGGGTGGCTGCTTGGCGTATACTCCCACACATAGTGGATACAAAGTGCCAGACCATTGTGATATATGTAGTTCACGATGAAGACCCTCAACCTATTAATGATGCCATGATAATTCAGCGGGTTGCCCTGCACTTCCATCAGTGAATCACATTGGTACTGCCACCCTGGGCTGCATACAAGAATCACACCTTAATCGGATGGATATTTCTGGTTAGGACACAAACATTCCCTATACAGTCTTGTCGCTCCCGCAATTGACAAAAAGGAGTAGTCACTGTACTGAAAAATACTTAGATTTTTTTCTCCAATTTAAACCCAGTGGGATGATATGTTATCTTAGTTTGTACAATAAATAATATACATTAAACTATAGTAGTCATTTATGCCCCAAACAAAAAAACAAACTAAATCTTGAAGTGTTTTTTTTCAAGAAAATCAGCCATTATAAGAATGGGTCTGTCCTGATTGCAGGAGATTATAACAGAATATGTGGCCATCTCTGGACTTGTCTGCTTCTAGTTTAAACAGACAAAACCCATTGATTTACATCAATGGGCACAAAAATAATGCAACTCCTTATGAAATGATGCTTCAACGTGTAGTAACTTCTAAAATTGGTATAATTACTTGCTCTGATCACACACAAATCTCTCTAACTAATTCTGAAACTTATAATAAGCACCCTACAATTCCTTTAGAAACTGAACAATTACTTTTTACATTGCTCTAAATACTTGACCAAAGCATCCTCATTACTCATTCATTTTTATTTTCATAACAACTGCACACCTGAAATACAGCCATCCACAATATGGTATGTTTCTAAAGCTTATACTAGGGGACACTTTATAAGCTTAAGAGCTGCAGATAAAAGAGAGAAGAATGAGTTAATATTACATCTTTCAAGTGAATAATATTCACTTGAGTCAATTAAATAAATCTAAATACTGCCCAGCTAGAACAGACATGATACGTACTCTCCAAGATCAGCTACAGCTACTAGATTTCAATATGAACAACCGCTGTGAAAAAGTAAAGCCAGGTATTATGGTCAAAATAAAGCTAGTCCATTATTAGCATCGTTCCTCAAATCTAGAGCTGCTAACTCTAAAATATCTTACATTTTAACATATAAAGTGAAAACATATCGAACCGTCAAACTATAGCAAATACTGTAGCTAATTATTATGCTTCAGCTTATAAGACAACCCATCAATTCCCAAACCTACTACTCTAGGGATATCTAACTTTTTAAATTCTGTTTTGTTCTCTAAGGTTTCAGCTCTGCAGTTAGAAACATTATCTGCTCATAAATCCCTACTAGAAATCAATACTGCTATCAAGTTACTTAAACCACGTGAAACTTCTGGCCCTGATGGCTTAACAAATGATTGCTATAAAGTTTTTTAGTCTGCCTTATCCCTTTATATTCTTTTTTTTTAAACCCTTTAAGATCAAAAGGTGGTAAATATACAGCACTTGGTCCTGGGCTTTAATCCTGACTAGAGATGAGCGAGCATACTCATCCGAGCTTGATACTCGTTCGAGTATTAGGGTGTTCGAGATGCTCGTTACTCGTGACGAGCACCACACGATGTTCGGGTTACTTTCATTTTCTTCCCTGAGAAATTTGCGTGCTTTTCTGGCCAATAGAAAGACAGGGAAGGCATTACAACTTCCCCCTGCGACGTTCAAGCCCTATACCACCCCCCTGCAGTGAGTGGCTGGCGAGATTAGGTGTCACCCGAGTATTAAAATCGGCCCCTCCCGCGGCTCGCCACAGATGCATTCTGACATAGTTCAGGGAAAGTGCTGTTGATGCTGGAGCTGCTATAGGGAGAGCGTTAGGAGTGATTTTAGGTTTCAAGAACCCCAACGGTCCTTCTTAGGCCATAGAAATCACAGATCGCACCTATGTGCGATCTGCGATTTCTGTTTTCTTCTCTATATGCACTCAATGGGGCCGGCGGCAGCAGCGCCGACCCCATTGAGAACATATAGAAGACAAATCATTCTTCTCTGCCACAGCTGTAACAGCTGTGGCAGAGAAGAACGATGTTTGCCCATTGAATTCAATGGAGCCAGCAATACAGCAGGTTCCACTGAAAGCAATGGGCTGCCGGCGATCGCGGGATGAATTGTCGGGAAGGGCTTAAATATATAAGCCCTTCCCTGCAATTCATCCAGAAATGTGTTACAATAAAAATATATACCGTATATACCGGCGTATAAGGCGACGGGGCGTATAAGGCGACCCCCCAACTGTCACCTTATACGCCGGTAATACAGCGGAGCAAAGAATAAAATTCATTACTCACTTCACCGGGCGTTCTGCGGTGCTCCTGCAGGCTGTCGCTCCCTCCTGGTCCCAGGCAGAGCATTGCTTTCTGGACGCAGTGGTTGAAATCCCCGCCTCCAGAAACACACGTGCCTTCAGCCAATCACAGCCATTCAACGACATCATTGTCATTGGCTGTGATTGGCTGAAGGCATGTGTGTTTCTGGAGGCGGGGATTTAAGCCCTTCGTAGAGAAAGCAATGCTCTGCCGGGGACCATGAGGGAGCGACAGCCTGCAGGAGCACCGCAGAACGCCCGGTGAAGTGAGTAATGATTTTTATTCTTTGCTCCGCTGTATTACCGGCGTATAAGTTGACAGTTGGGGGGTCGTCTTATACGCCCCGTCGCCTTATACGCCGGTATATATTTTTATTGTAACACATTTCTGGATGAATTGCAGGGAAGGGCTTATATATTTAAGCCCTTCCCCACAATTCATCCCGCGATCGCCGGCAGCCCATTGCTTTCAGTGGAACCTGCTGTATTGCCGGCTCCATTGAATTCAATGGGCAAACATCGTTCTTCTCTGCCACAGCTGTTACAGCTATGGCAGAGGAGAACGATCTTTATGCTGACAGTGCGGGGGGGGGGGCCCACTCTTGCCGCTATTGTGGCTTAATAGTGGGACCTGGGAACTTGAGATGCAGCCCAACATGTAGCCCCTTGCCTGCCCTATCTGTTGCTGTGTCGTTCCCATCACTTTCTTGAATTGCCCTGATTTTCACAAACGAAAACCTTAGCGAGCATCGGCGATATACAAAAATGCTCGGGTCGCCCATTAACTTCAATGGGGTTCGTTACTCGAAACGAACCCTCGAGCATCGCGAAAAGTTCGTCCCGAGTAACGAGCACCCGAGCATTTTGGTGCTCGCTCATCTCTAATCCTGACCAATAGCAAAAGTATGGTGTGGGATTAAAGCTCCTGCTCCTGCGATCTAGCAGGAGCAGGTTGGGTCTTTAGCTGTTAGTTACAGCCAAGGCCCCCGAAGTGGGAGGTAGAAGTGGTGTTTAACTGCTTCTACCTTCTCCCTTCCAGGCTACATAGTGCTCAATGAGCACTTTGTAGTAATAAAGAAAGTAAAAAATGTTCCTTCCGCTATTCGAGCTGGTATTTCTGTGACCGCTGGGTGCCTCCTGCCACAGAAGACCCCACATGCATAGTCCTAGCATGCCCACATCAGCTCTCTCAGTGACTATTCTTAATACAATCGGATGTCTTCCCCTGTAACTGGGACTCCTATGGATACCCCAGCTACAGTGGAAAAGTGTGAAATTAAAAAAAAGACAATGTGAATGCCCTCCAAAGGTCTTATAGGATGTTATGGGAAGCATAGATGTTAAAGAAAATAGTTACAAAAATATGTAAAAAATATTACAGAATAAAAGAAAAATATAAACTTAAAGAAAATGACCCACCGCCAACCAAAACCATCGCTATATGTGCCCTGTAATACAAAAATCCCAAACTATACAAATGAAATTATATATCAAAAAATCCAAAACAAAATGAGGAATCAATTGCTGCACTTTAATGTAGCATAAATATACAAATTAAAAAAAAACTATAAATTTAAGAAAAAATACATTTTTATTTCGCTTTTTACTCCCAATAAAACTAAAAAACAGAAAGAAAGTCAGTGAAAAACGATTTAAAAAATAGTCCTATATGTCACAGCACAAAAAAAATGCAGGAGAAATAATTTTGGCAGCTGAAGAAAAAAATAGAGCACTCCTGTATGCTTTGATGCTATTTATCCTATGAGTTCAGATCAATGCTGGAGATGCTCTGGTGGCAAAGGAACCTTGAAACACATTTCTTGTTATTGCCCAAGTATTAACTACTTTTGCAACCAGACTAAATTAGTTCCTAAAAATACTTTAAGTATTCCAATAATATGGAGCTGCTCTTTATTACTGCTGCATATAGGCATTGTAAGTTTAGCCCTTACTGACAACACTATAGTCTTCCATGTCCTAGTAGCAGCAAAGGCTTTTATTGTGAAATTTTGGAAAATCTCTAGGGTTACTGTGTTGGCTGAGCTTTCCACCTATGTTAGCAACACTTGCAGGTTAGAGAGTACATAGCATCATAGAATGGTAGAGTTGAAAGGGATATCCAGGGTCATCTGGTCCAACCCCCTGCTCAGTGCAGGATTCACTAAATCACCCCAAACAGATGTGTGTCCAGCCTTTGTTTGAACACTTCCATTGAGTGGTAACCTGTTCCACTCATTGATCACTCCCACTGTCAGAACGTTTTTTTCTAATATCTAATTTGTGTCTCCTCCCTTTCAGTTTCATCACATTGCTTCTGGTCTTTCCTTATGCAGATGAAAATAGGGCTGATCCCTCTGCACTGTGACAGCCCTTCAGATATTTGTAGACAGCTATTAAGTCTCCTCTCACCTTTCTTTTTTGCAAGCTAAACATTCCCAGATCCTTTAACCATTCCTCATAGGACATGATTTGCAGACCACTCACCATCTTTCCAACTCTTTTCTGAACTTGCTCCAGTTTTTCTATGTCTTCTTTAAAGTGGGGTGCCCAGAACTGGATGCAGTATTCCAGATGAGGTCTGATTAAGGAAGAGTAGATAGGAATAATTACCTCACGTGATCTAGACTCTAAGCTTCTCTTAATACATCCCAGAATTGTGTTTGCCTTTTTGACTGCTGCATCACATTGTTGACTCATGTTCAGTCTATGATCTATTAGTATACCCAAGTCTTTTTCACATGCTGCTTAGCAGAATTCCTCCCATTCTGTATGTCCTTGTTTCATTTTTCTTGCCCAGATGTAAGACTTTGCATTTCTCCTTGTTAAATACCATTCTGTTAGTCGCCGGCCACTGTTCAAACTTTTCTAGATCGTTTTGAATACTCTCCTTTCCTTTCCTAGTGTTAGCTATGCCTCCTAGCTTAGATTTGTGTCATCAGCAAACTTGATCAGTTTCCCATCAATTCCCTCCTCCAGATCATTTATAAAACTGTCAAACAACACTGGGCTTAGGACAGAGCCTTGCGGTACCCCACTTGATACATTCTTCCACTTGGATGTGCAGCCATTTATGACCAATCTTTGAGTATGATCATTCATCCAGTTGTGAATTCACCTAACAGTTGCCTTGTCAATCCCATATTTCATCATTTTTTTAATAAGTATGGTATGATGTACTTTGTCAAATGCTTTACTAAAGTCAAGATATACTATATCCACCACATTTTCCTGATCAACCCAGTCGGTGATTCTGTCATAGAAGGCAATTAGATTTGTCTGGCATGACTTGTTTGTTACAAACCCATGCTGGCTCTGGTTAATTACTCAATTTTTATCCAAGTACTTGCATACATGCTGTTTAATAATTTGTTCAAAGATCTTTCCTGGTATAGAAGTCAGGCTCACAGGCCTGTAGTTTCCACCTTCTTCCCTCTTTTGAAGATAGGTGCAACATTTGCCCTTTTTCAATCTTCTGGGACTTCTCCTGTTCTCCAGGAATTTTCAAAGATTATGGTGAGTGGTTCAGCAATTACCTCCACTGCTTCCTTTAGTATCCTAGGATGTAATTCACCTGGACCTCGAGACTTGAATTCATTTAAGTTAGGTAAGTGTTCCCTCACCGTCTCTCTGCTTACAGATAGCCTGCATTCTTTTATACCCCCAATAGCACAGGGAAGATCAGTTGATGTTCCATCTACTTTCTAAGAGAAAATAGATACAAAATAGGAATTTAAAAGTTCGGCCTTCTTCATATCATTCTTAACCAATTCACCATTTTCATCTTGTAAGCAACCAATAGCATCTTTGACATTTCTTTTGCTTTTAAGAGCTCAGTCACACGGGCAGCGATTTGCACGTATTTCCGCATAGAAAAACGCCCGCACCGCGTGTGGACGAAAATCCACATGACCTGCTCCATTGGCACCTATATGTTCTTTTTTTGACAGGTGCGGACATTTTTCCGTGTGGAAATACGCACATATCGCCGCTGATATGCGCGTACCTCGGCTCATGTGACTGAGCCCTGACCCCCAAAATCCTTTTTATTGCTTTTGTTTTTTGTGGCAAGCCTCAATTCATTATCAGCTTTAGCTTTTCTGACACTTGCCCTACAGTTTCTGCAGACCGCAATATATTCTTCTTTAGATATTCCCCCCTCTTTCCATTCAATAAACATATTTTTCTTCGTTATTAACATGTGTGCCAGTTCTGTGTTAATCTATCCTGGTCTCTTTAAAATCTTCCTATTCTTCCTTCTTTTAAGGATGCTCTACAATAGCAAGGATATTAGGGAGCTATGCAAATTTACTGTTAATTGGAGGAAGTGGATAAGATCACCACTTTAGTCTTCTGCCTTGTGTTAGCATTACATAAGCTCATTGAGTTTTTAGATAGAACCTTATTGGAGGTATTTTATATCTGCAAGCCACCTATTATCCTGTTATGTTTATGGGTTTTTTATATAATCAAAAAAATATATTGAACTCTTTGTATGTAATATATATCTACAATAATCTTTGGATGAGACTTTGCAGCATTATTTAAAATTGTGACATTGTAGCAATCCTTTCTTGCTCAATAAAATGTATCAAAAGGACAATAAAAAATGATGCCAAAGTAATGTAGAAGCATGTTAAATGTTAATTAACTAATTTTTTATGGTTTGTTTTATTAACAGAGAAATTAAAATTTTGAAAACTGCTAATTTTTCTTTTACATAAACCTAAGATAAAACCCAAATTTATCACCAAAATAAAGTACAATGTATCATGAAAAAAAAACAATCTCAAAATCACTTGGATAAGTATTAATAAATTATTCTAACATAAAGTGACACATGTTAGATTTGAAAAATGGGACAGCATCTTGAATTAAAAAATTCCTTTAGAGAATAAAAAAATATAGTTTTTTGACCAGAAATCATATTTATGAAGCACCTGTGCTGCTATTGTCTGACTATTTTTATGCCTCATAAATACTCAATCCTTCTAAAGGTGATTTTAAATGGGACAGATTTAGCCAATAATATGCACCAAATCCTGCAGCTTATTCTGCCACTGCGGAATTTTACAGCAAAATCCACAGGTCCAATTGCGGGTTTTGATACAGGATGGCAGGCAACTTTAAGCCAATTTTAATTCCGTATCAAAATCCACAGGTAGCTCTGCAGATTTTGCTCTGGGATTTACTAAGTATTGCCATGCGTCTTGCAGACTAATTCTGCTTGTGTGAAAGTAGCATAACTAAGGGACCCTTCACACAGGATGGAATATTCTGCAACAGTGTTGCAGTATTTGTTCTCCTGCGGGATATTCAGCCTCAAAACGTGCAGATTTTAGTGCAGAATTGAAAATAGAAGAATCCTGTCTGCAATTCTGAATCAAAATCCATAGTTAAGGGATTTTGCACACAAGTGTATGCATTTTTACATTCGCCCGTGCTCACCGTAAATTTGCATGGATGAAAGATTTTCCGTGTTCACAGCCAGAGATAATTAGTGTTTTCTCATCCATTCACGCGACTGTGAGTGACATGTTTAGCGAAAAAATACGTTGCACCCCAGAAAACCCTTGCTCGGCATAAATCCTCGGAAAGACTTCCAATGTCTACATAGAGGCACCTGTAAGCTTTTCATAGCATTGGATGCTGCTAAAATGCCTCCTCTCCCTTTTTTTGTCTAGCTTTTGACCACCGTATATCGGTCAAAAGATAGAACCAGAACTATATTTTTGGCCGAGGTATAAATGTCGGGCCCATATTTTGGACGTGTATGTTCCATTTTTTACAGTGCAACATTTTTACGCGCCGTATATTCTCCCATGTGAATGAATGCATTGGGAACCAATGCCTCAGATGGTTGCGTATATTGGTCGGGCGTGAAAACGCAGCTACATAGCCACGTATATACGCTTGTGAGAATAAAGCCTAAGGGCTTAGTCACACGGGCGCATCGGCGCTCGTGTTACTGCAGGTAGAAGACAGACGCACTTCATTGGCGCCCGTGTGACTAAGCCCTAACAGTGTGGATTTTGGTGCGGAATTCAGGGATGGCATATTCTGTGAGGGTACATAGTTCTTAAAATATAAGGGTGCAACATTTAAACAAAACCAATATGTACTTTGCAATTTACTAAAAACCCAACTACCATCTGACTGTGACATTAGGGCCTATGTCTAAAAAAGTCAAATATTATTCCATATTGGCTTATTTGGGCATTTTCATCACTTAAAATTGTAGCTGGATATATTTGAAATGGGTATAGTACTATAAATGAACGTGGAGTCACAAGTGTCAGGTCAAACTGCTGCATCTATATTACAGTAGATTTAGCAAGTACTATATCATCAATACTGAAATACTGATATCTAAGCTAAATGAAAGCGTTTCCACACAAATGACAACCTCCTGGATTCCAAATAGGCTAACTCTTTCAGTGAAAATTGCATGAATGTAAAACTATTGCTACGTGGCCTTTTAAAAGCAGATCTTGACAGTTTCCTCATACTACTTACCCTATGTGCTGTGATAAGCATTTAAATGTATGCTGGAACTGATAAATCATTGTTTAGCAATGTCTAAAAGGGCCAGTAAATGGTATGAAATTGCCACAGTGCACTAAACGGTTATCTGATAATGAATGAAATTGTTTGAAAATACCGTTAAAATGTCAAGTTCTTCCATGCAGGCCATTACTCAGAAGGGGAATGCAAACACAGAAACAGCACTGACATCATAAATATACTGCTACAAGTGCATTTATTTGAACAGAGTAAATTGTACGTGCCTGGTGCAAAGCCTTATAAATTGATACCTGAAATCATTTAAATCTGTGAATGTAATTTCATTGGTTTAACTTATTTAACTCTCTTTACAATGTCATTTATAGAAGGATATGTAAGTAAAGATAGAAATGGTGATAAATTCATAAAATACCAAGGAAATAGGAATTGTTTTCCAATCTAATTATATTGTCATATAAAATTATTACTCAGATGTACAAACAGGACAGCCAATATACATTAAAAGCCCATTAGTAAGGACACAGATATCTTTTGAAGCGGCATTTTACTTATCAGTGTAATTTAAATTTACTTTAGTATCTTATTAAATATAGTGATAGAAAAATAAGGACACTTCTGTGCCTGCCTGTTTTATAGCATAAGTAACTAAGTAAGGCCGTATTTACACGGGTGAGTGCAATATCGGTCAAAGAAACTCAGACTGATATTGCACTTTTAAACCTGTGCTTTTTCTTGCGAGAATGATGTATTTTACAAGAAAAATGCATTACTACAACTGCAATTTTCTATGTCAGGAATTGCCCACTAATTCTTATGGGAGGTGAAAAAAAATAGTATATGCTATGATTTTTCGATCTCACACTATTGTTGCAAGTAAAAAATTGGTAATGTAAATTAACCCGTTAAAGTAAATGGGTTACTTTCCCATTTGAGTTCCATCCATATTGCTGTTGGATGGACCTCGCATGGAGACATTGGTCTTGTAAATGCTTTCATCATTTTTTTTTTGTCAATCTGGTAATAAATAGTTAGACCCGAATAATTACATAGGATTAGAATAACATGACTACCTTCTTACAGAAACAGCAACACACCTATCAAGTGTTGTGTCGGGTATTGCAGATTAGCTTGTTAGTGCAATCACACTGTTCAATATACTGTGGGTGACATATTATCTGTGGATGATACGAGCTCAGGGAAAATCAACTTACACAACACAATGGGATGTGTTACCGAAGAGATCTTCTGCTTCATTGTATTTTCACACAGATTTTTATAGACAAAATAGGTAGGTTTCAAGTAGAGACAGAAAAAGGTGTTACAAAGCCAAACACTGTTACATCATTCATTTGGTTCAAACTGGCTTTCCTATGAAGTATAAAGAATGATCACATTCTGATGACTCATCTCTCTGCTGGCTCCATTGTATTGACGGTAATCTGCTTTTCCTTGTCTTCAGAAACTCTCTGTCTTTCTCAGGTGATGGCAAGCAAAATAAAACTTACATTAACATTGTGTGAGAAATTTACGCTGCAGAACATTCTGCTTCCAGACATAGCCAAAATTAAACTGAAATACAAACTAAATCAAATAAGATATAATTCCTCTCACAAGCTTTACTGAAGTTAAAGGGGAGGTCTCGCGAAAGCAAGTGGGGGTATACACTTCTGTATGGCCATATTAATGCACTTTGTAATATACATCGTGCATTAAATATGAGCCATACAGAAGTTATTCCACTTACCTGTTCCGTTGCTAGCGTCCTCGTCTCCATGGTTCCGTCTAAATTCGCTGGCAGCTTGCTTTTTTAGACGCGCTTGCGCAGTCCGGTCTTCTCTTTTCAGCACGAGCCGCTTCAGTGTGCTCCCCGCTACAGCTCTTCTGCGCACGCGCAGACGAGCTGTCACTGCTCGGGAGCGCGCTGGAGCGGCCATTCTGTACCATCCTCTGTTAGAGGAAGGTGCAGAAACTGGAGCTGCCCAGCGGAGAAGCCCAGCCCAGCAGCCCAGCTGTCCCGAGAAGCCGCCCAGGTAAGTGATGGGTCGGGGGGTGATCTTCACTAACAGGTGAAGGTCCCGGGCCACAGCGGTAGGCCCCGGAGCCCAGCGCTAGGTTCCGGAGCCCAGCGCTGGGCTCCGGAGCCTAGCGCTGGGCTCCGGGGCCTTCACCTGGGCTCCGGAGCCTAGCGCTGGGCTCCGGGGCCTTCACCTGGGCTCCGGAACCTAGCGCTGGGCTCCGGAGCCTAGCGCTGGGCTCCGGGGCCTAGCGCTGGGCTCCAGGGCCTAGCGCTGGGCCGAGGGGGCCTTCGTCTGTCAGGGTCTAGCGCTGGGGAGCCGGGGCGGTAGCGCTGGGGAGCCGGGGCGGTAGCGTGGGGGAGCCGGGTCTAGCGTGGGGGGGCCGGGGGCTGCGCCGGTTACCTGCTGCCTGGCGGTGGGTGACTGGTCGGCCGTGTTCACTCCAGGGGTCCGGTCGGCGGCTGCGGGGCGTCGTGTTGTCATGGAGACACAGCTGGTAGCGTCTCGGGAGCGCGCACGTCGGGCTACAGCAAGCGACGGGGAAAAAGCCGGCAGCCATCTTGGGGAAACTTTTATAAGTTGCTGAAACGCTGGAACTGTAAGTACAAACCAGCTAGAAAAGTCATTTACAGGGGGGCTTAGTAATGTATGCTCAATTAGGGGGACTGGGCAAAAAAAAAAATTCACTGCTTCCTCGAGACATCTCCTTTAATGGGGCAATAGCACACACAGCCTGTGGAGAGGTGCGGTACTGTTTTTGGAAGTGTAAGCACTATTCTGTTGTTCGATATACTGTGGGTGCCAAATTAGATGTGGTTGAACAAGCTCAGAGAAAATTGTCTCACACAAAACTATGGGATGTGTTAACCAAGAGATTTCATGTTTTATTGTATTAAGACACAGCTTTTAATAGACACATAGGTAGGTTTCAAGTTGAGATGGAAAGGGGTGTTACAAAATCAAACATAGTTGCATCATTCATTTTGTTCAAACAGTTTTTTCTTTGACATGTAATAAATGATCACAATGACTCCATTGTGTTGATAGAAATCTTGTGTTTCTCGTCTTTGGTGACTTTCTGTCTTTTTTAGGTGATAGTAAATAAACATACATTTTTTTTAACATTATGTGAGGAATTTATCTAGCAGAGCATTCCGCTTGCTAACATAGCCAAAATTAGACTGAAATTCAAACTAAAATCATACAAGATATAGTTTCCCACACAGAAGAAAGTATTACTTTTTTCTACGCTTGTCAACACCTTTAAAGGGGTTTTCTGGG
Source organism: Eleutherodactylus coqui (assembly GCF_035609145.1). Classification (NCBI taxonomy): domain Eukaryota; kingdom Metazoa; phylum Chordata; class Amphibia; order Anura; family Eleutherodactylidae; genus Eleutherodactylus; species Eleutherodactylus coqui. The sequence goes on along the minus strand of NC_089838.1, from coordinate 217,422,882 downwards.
ACTTTGATGTTGGTGACCTATACATGAAGTTGCACCTGGTAAACAATGAGAGGCACACAGTGCTCACCGGAGTGAGACCCCAACCTATCAGATTACCTATCTGATATTAAAATCCCAGAAAACCTCTTAAAGATGACAAGCAGTCATATTGTTGCAAAAAGAATTATGAATACTACCCAGATTTGCCACTCTCCTCTTCTTTTTTCTTGGGGCAACTAAGCCAAAAATCACAGCAAAAATTTTTATGGACAAAATTTTAAGAGACCACACCCACAAATCACTCAATTAAAGTTTCTCTAACAGAATGCTTTTTAATCACAAAGATCCCACTATAAGCCATTTAATTAGAGTCTAGATGGTATTTGTTTTGATTGTGGCATGCATTAATCTAGAATATCTGGCTGTGTACCACGGACCTTGTATTATAGCTGAAAATAAAACCAAGTTGAACTTCATTTTGACTGTTTCAGCTATTTTGTCCTTCCCAAACTGCAAATCCACAGCACAAATTGCGACACCACATGAAAGGTGGCTTCCGCTTCCGACAAGTTATCCCCTACTCATGGGATATGGGATAACTAGTTGATTGGTGGGTGTTCAACCACTGAGACCCTTACTGCTGACAAGAACATGGACTTAGTCAGACTCCAAATGAGTGAAATGCAGCTTAGCTTGTGCAGAGGGAGGGACAAAGATTTTTGAGTGCTTGACCAATCAGGTAGTTATCCCCCATCACGGGGGTAGGGGATAATGTGTCAGAACCGGAAAAACCCTTTAAAGGGGTTGTCCAGTAGTTAAAAAAAAGAATCTGGTAGTAGCATGTGAATAAAACTACAAATTTCACCTATTGCATCTTCTGCTGCTCCAGCTCCAATATTTTGCTGTGCTGTACTTACTGGCACAATCACTGCTGCCATGTCAAGAAAGACTAGCAGGGAATAATGGGAGCCACAGTGATTTGATAGGCAAGTTTTCTAGTTTAACTCATGGACAGCCCTTTGAATTCTGACCCCTTTTTCATACTCCTAGTTGCATGAAAGGCTGATCACACTCTTTATACTGTGCATGTCATGCACTGGCATATGCACAGTGCAAGGTTTAAGAAAATCATACATACGGTTCTTTTTGATGTATACAATGAGCACCAGAAAAAAAACTTTTTTTTTTTGCGGACCATCCATAGGTTTCTAGACAGTTAGCAAGCAAGCTACTTTAATATGCTTAGTTAGTAGAAGTATCCCTTACAGGTATCTCTGGGTTATGATGGGATTGCTCACAATAAACAAACCCCTTTAAAGCCACAGATGGTTCAGACTGTTTCTGTATAACTTGTCTTATTTTTACCATTTCTTTATCTTTTTGTGTATAAATATTTAAGACTCCAGGTGTTATGTTATACCATGCATGATGACAGACTTAAGTCGTCTTGAAAGCTTGCCATTATCTTTTCAGCTACCCATTAAAAATGTCGATTACTGAGGAATCTCAAGTTTTATTTGAATCTTTTGTTAGTAAGTATTTCTCTATATACTGTAATTAAAGTAGTTGTTTCACCTCAACAATCTCTTGCTATATATCCTACAAGGGCATATGGATGTCAGAAAGTAGGGTCTCCCTCTCTGGATCCTCCTTAGACAGAGTGGACAGTTGGCAGTAAAGAATGTCTCTTGGGCTCAGCTTTCCATCTATTAAATGATCACCTATTAATTTCAATAGGAAACATGTAATTTTACATTTGCACTGCAGCCGGTGCATGGATTAGCCATAGCTTTCTCTGGCAATATTAACCCCTTAACGACCAGCCCATAGTGTTTTTACGTCCTCCCGAAGTGGGCTTTATTCTCTGAGGACGTAAAAACATGTGTCCAGCAGAGAATAAAGCCCCTCGGGCTGTGGACGTGACAGCTCTATGCTGTCGGTGCCCGCAGGTAGCCGACAGCATGGAGCTGTCATCCCGGGCTGCGGGGACCCCCCCCGGCATTGCGAACCCAACACAAAAAAGGAAATAAAAGTGCCAAAAAGTTAGATATTCAGCTGCTCTGATGGATCGGATCCACCAGGACAGCTGAAAATTCTTACCTGGCTTGTCGGTGGTGTCCCCCGGAGATCTGGTCCTCCCGGACCCGCCGCCGCTCTTCTGCGCATGCGCGCCAGACGATGATGTCACGCGCACGCGCAGAAGCCCGGGAGCCCCCGGCAAATTCAAAATCTCCTGGCTCCTGAAGGTAGCCGGGAAGCAGGAGGTGTTACCGGGGACCACTGTGAGCGGTCCCCGGGCCCGCGAAAAGTTTAAAAAAGTGCTAGTTTCACCTCCCCTCATGGATCGGATCCATGAGGGGAGGTGAAAATACTCACCTCGGGTCCTCTGCGATGTCCCGATGTCCCGGGACCCGAAGTGCCCGTCTGTGCATGCGCGCCCGATGATTGACATCGGGCGCGTGCACAGAGGGGCTCGAGCCCCGGGAAATTCAAAATCCCTTTGCTCCTGGCTGCCATGTGTAGCCAAGAGCAGAGGGATGTCACTGGGGACATGATCACTGTCATCCAATGGATGACAGTGATCATGTAAAGTTTAAAAAAAAGTGTAAAAAAGTTAAAAAAAACAGTTCAAAAAAGTTTAAAAAAAGTTTAAAAAGCGTACGTTTCATCTTCCCTCACGGATCATATCCGTAAGGGAGGATGAAAGTACGTACATAAGGCCCCCAGATTTATCCGCGGACCTTACCCCAGCTTCTGCGCACACGCCCGTCGCCAAAATGGCGGACGCAATCCATAAAAAGATGTGGATTGCCAGGATAATTGAAATTCTCCCTGCTCCTGGCTACAAAACTGAGCCAAGAGCCTGGAAATTTCACGCGGGGCCGCGGTTCCTGATCATGGGTTCGCCGTTATACAATGGATAATGGCGATCACGTAAAAAAGTTTTTAAAAAAAAATTGAAGTTTCATCTCCCCTCACTGATGCGATCGGTGAGAGGAGATGAAACTTTTTACTGGAGGCCTCCGTATTTGCACCCCGACGCAATCCTCATCCGTGAATTTACCTGGATTCTGCATATGTGACCGCCGGCAAAATACCGGACACATGCGTAGGAGTCGGGGAGCCCAGGAAACTTAAAATCTCCTTGCTCCCAGCGACCAATGGTCGCAGAGAGCCTGGAGCAGTGACGGGGGCCTCGTTGAGCGGTCCCTAGTCACGTGATAAAAAGGTAGCGATCTACCTTAGGTCGGTCTCACATGACTGGATAGGAATTACGGATTCCGCATGCGGCTGATCCGCGGTAATACGCAGATCAATCACATTGGATTACACAATTCTGCTCACAGTAGCGGGTTGGAATTGTGTAATCCACTCGCAGAAAAGAGAACGCAGCAGGTTCTATTTTACCGCGGATATCCGCAACATAGAGCCCATTGTGCTGCGTGGTCGTGGATATACCCGCTGCCCATACCCAACTACGTTGTATATGGGCTGCGGGTACCCGCGTCATCGCTAAGCGACGGTGCGGAAAATAGAAACAAAAAAAAGGTGTACTGCGCATGACCGCCCGTTTAAGTACGCAGTTATGCGCAGTACATTACGCGGCCGTACACAGGGACACAGCCGGGCTCACAGATAGGATCCACTGCAGGCATTTGCAAGCTGATTCCGCCTATGGCTGCGAGAGCCCGGCGTTATTCAGACCGCTACCTGTAATACGTATTTTACAAGAAGCCCCGGGAACGTTCGCCTTCATGCAGTTCCAGGAGCAGCTTGTTGAGCGCCTTCTGTGCGAGACCGCCGCACCTCATCAAGCTTACGGAGACTCACGGAACGCCACTTTTCACACCCCGTCCCTGCCACTAAGGTCACGAAATACCCCCAAAAAGCATGAGAGGAAGGGGGGATACCGGTTTTATTTCCCCATGGGCCCATTCCAACCAGCCTCCGTAATTACCCCTGTCTTCGGAAATACCACACAGTTCACATTATTACTTTTATCTAAGATTTGTGAACGCCAAAAAGGGCGCGGAGTGTAGGCAGTCAATTTTTATTCAAATAAGCAATGGGGCCTGGGATTTATTCAGTTGTGCCCTGAAATCCAACGGGTGTTCCCTCTTTTATAGGCCTTGCCATGGGTCCTGTAAGTAAATTAGGGCCACAATGGGTATGTTTCTGAACTCAGGGACAAACGGGGGTATCCATTTTGGGGTGAACGTCTTCATTCCTATGTACACTGTATAAAAAAAACAGTTTTTAAATTTAAAAAATTGCCAAAAAAATTTAAAATCGTTACTTTTTCCTTCTGCTTTGCTTAGATTCATTCAAATACTGTGGGGTCAAAATACGCAGTACACCCCTAGATGAAATTGTTAAGGGGTCTAGTTTTCAAAATGGGGTCATTTGAGGGGGTTCTTTATAGTTCTAGCCGCTCAATGGCTCTATAAGTGGGCAATTGGGCCTGGAATTTATTCAGTTGTACCCTGAAATCCAACGGGTAATCCTTTCATTGTAGGCCTAGCCATGTGTCCTGTAAGTCTATTAGGGCCACAATGGGTATGTTTCTGAACACGGGACAAACAGGGGTATTCATTTTGGGGTGAAAGTCTTCATTTATATGTGTGCTGTACAAAAAAAACTTTTTAAATTGACACAATAGCCCAAAAAATGAAAATCGTAATTTTTTCTTACTGCTTCGCTTAGATCTATTCAAAAATTGTAGGATTAAAATACACAGTACACCCCTAGATAAATTCGTTAAGGGGTCTAGTTTTCAAAATGGGGTAATTTGTGGGGGTTCTCTATGGTTTTGGGTGCTCAAGAACTCGACAAGTGGGCAATGGGGCCTAAAAGGACTTCAAGCAAAATCTATGTTCTGAAAGCCACCGACTACTCCTTTCATTTTGGGCCCCGCTGTGCATGCGGACATAAGATTAGGGCCACAATGGGTATATTTCTGAAAACAGCACAAATAGGGGTATCCATTTTGGGGTGCAAGTCTTCCGTCATATGTGTGCTGTACAAAAAAAGCTGTTTTTAAAATGACAGAATTGCCAAAAAAACTAAAATCCTAATTAATTCCTTTTGCTTTGCTTGAATTTATTTAAAAACTGTGGGGTCAAAATACACAGTACACCCCTAGATAAATTCGTTAAGGGTCTAGTTTTCAAAATGGCATCATTTGTGAGAGTTCTATATGGTTTTGGGCGCTCAAGAACTCTACAAGTGGGCAATGGGGCCTAAAAGGACTTCAAGCAAAATCTATGTTCTGAAAGCCACTGACTACTCCTTTCATTTTGGGCCCTGTTGTGCATCCACATATAAGATTAGGGCCACAATGGGTATGTCTCTGAACACGGGACAAACAGGGGTATCCATTTTTGGGTGCAAGTCTTCATTCATATGTGTGCTGTACAAAAAAAGCTGTTTTTAAAATGACAGAATTGCCAAAAAAACGAAAATCACAATTTTTTCCTTCTGATTGGCTTGAATTTATTCAAAAACTGTGGGGTCAAAATATGCAGTACACCCCTAGATAAATTCCTTAAGGGGTTTAGTTTTCAAAATGGGGTCATTTGTGGGGGTTTTCTATGGTTTTGGGGCGCTCAAGAACTCTACATGTGTGCTATGGGGTCTAAAAGGACTTCAAGCAAAATTTCTGTTTTGAAAGACACTGACTACTCCTTTCATTTTGGGCCCCGTTGTGGACTCAGATATAACATTAGGGCCACAATGGGTATATTTCTGAACACTGGAGAAACAGGGGTATCCATTTGGGGGTGTAAATCCTCATTTTAATGTAAACTATAGGAAAAAAATATGTCTTTAAAATGATAGATTTGCAAAAATATGAAATTTTACTTTTTCTCCTCTAAATTGAATTAATTCCTGAAAAAAAACAGTGGGGTCAAAATACTCATGACACCCCTCAGTGAATACACTAAGGTGTGTAGTTTTTAAAATGGGGTCATTTGTGGGGGTATCTATTATTCTGACACTCATGAGCCTTTCCAATCTTGGCTTGGTGTAGGAAAACAAAGTGTTCCTCAAAATGCTAAAAAGTAATGTTAAATTTGTACGTCTCCTAAATGGTTAAAAAACGAAAGTTTTTCCAATGTGCGCCCAAAATAAAGTAAACAGGTGGAAATAAAAATCTTAGCAAAAATTTCTATATTATGTTTGCACATATTTGAGATATTGCAGTTGGAAATGTGAAAAAATTAAGATTTTTTCAAAATTTTCCCAATTTTGGCGCTTTTAATAAATGAACACAAATTCTATCGGTCTAATTTTTCCGCCTAAATGAAGTACAACATGTGGCGAAAAAACAATGTCAGAATCGCTTGGATATGCAAAACCTCTCTGGTGTTTTTCCATGTTAAAGTGACACATGTCAGAGTTGCAAAATTTGGCCTGGTCATTAAGGCGCAAACAGGCTTGGTCACTAAGGGGTTAACTGTTCATTGGAGGTTTCAGAACTAGAGCACACAGTAATTAGCTTATTATGAAGAATACTTCAATTTAAAAAGTGTCCTCCTATGAGACAACCGCAGTGAATATTCGGTGTCTGCATACCTGTTTTATCTGCACTGAAGAGTGTAGTCAACTATTTCATCCCTGTGGTATATGTTATTTTAGAGTGGAAGTTGATTGGTGACTTATGCATCCTTATGGCATACAGTTGCGTATGTTGGGGCTATATGTTCAGTGCTTATGTCAGGAGATTCATAAATGTGGTATAAGCAGAGCAACTTTTCAATAACGGTTACCACAAAACCCCTATATCAACTAAAGTGGTTAATAGAAGTGCAAGGTGACAAAGTGACACTTAGTGGTCTTTCAAAGACTGTGAAAAAAAAAGATAGCAGAAGGCAGCCATATTTAATACAGGGGTAGTTATAAACATCTTGACGCGTGTTGCAAGCTTGCGTATTTTGGTCAAAATATTACGAATATTTTGTGTTTATCCGTAAGTATTTAAAATTTTTTTTGCAGGAAGCAGTCTGGCTTTAAAATGGTCGGGGAGTCTGAGGTGTCAATAATAGTATAGTTCACTTTTGAAAAGCAGGCCAGCCCATCTGACTTTTTCAATGCGGCATACTTAATAGATTGTAAGCCTGATTGGTTCCCCCGCACATATTAGTGTGACTGGCACCCTTTGTATGCCTTATTTATGTGCATGTATAATACTAAGCAGCCCCCCCCCCCCAACGTGTGGTAGGTGTTGGAGTGGTTGTCCATCAGTATTCTGTACCTGTGCAACCTCTTTCATATAGCGGTTTGCCTATGTTCATGCTGCTAGGAAGTGGTGTTTATACCTGCTGCTGTATTTCTGTATCAAAAAAACAGTAAATATGGCCGCCTTCTGTGATCTTTGATTTGATTTGCCCTTTTTCTGTGATTTGTCTTTCAAAGACTGTATAAGAAACCTTTTTGTGCTTTTCCATGAAAAAGCAAATTCTCATTGCCTAATAATTTTATTATAATAAAAGCTTTTTTGTTAGTAAAAGAACACTACGGTTTCTATACAGAACACAACTCAATAACCTTCCTCTGTTTCTTCTGTCAGAATTAAGATTTTGTTGCAGATCTCCTCAAAAGACCATGTAAATTTGAAACTGGGCAAAGGCTGGGTCATTTTTAAAAGCATTAATATGCTGGGAAGATAAGAAATATAATGATTAAAAAGAAAAAGTGTAGAATAGAAACCCAGCTAAAATGATAAAATATAAATTGTAAATGAGAAGCCATTTATGGTTATTTTATATCCGTAAATTAAACAAATGGACTTACTCCAGAACTTTATTCTAGGTCTTAAAAAATGATATGCATGTCGTGTGAGCATTGCCATTTTTCCAGCGCAGGATATTGCTCTGACTAGGGTAATAACTAAGCCCAGAAATGATTGCAATTTAGAAGGGATCATTTATTATCCACCAAATTGGCTTGTTATTTACAGTTCGTATTAAAAATATTGAATATGGAAATGGTTCAACTTTTAAAAAATTAGTAATATTGCTAAATTAAGCTTGAGCTTCATCCAACAACAAGAGACAATCGTTTTTAAAGTGTATGAATGGTTTATAGCTAATGATTATTAAAACTAGAGCAATAAGAGCTGCCTGTGCAGTACGACAAATACCTAGATTTGTCATTGTAATGTAGCCTGCCTATATAGTTATTGAATTTTGAATTATGGCTAACACTCTGCAGATTCTGTGATATTGACTCTGACAATGAAAGCTTAATTCTAGTGCCCAGGATTATTTTTTATAAGTAAATATGTTTATTTAGGATACGGGTGAGAAATATTTTTGAGGTTTTTAAATTTTCCACTCTGGCGAAAAGACATTTCTTTATCCTTGCCCCCCTCACTTCATTATTTTTCACATTCTGGAGGTCTTCTCTATGTATTGTAGCCACTTTAATGCAGTGCAGCCCTCTGTCTGATGCTTATCAGGCAACATCCTGATGGTGAGATCTTTTGCTTTCACTTTCAAATTAATCCCATGATGCATTAGCTAGAGGCTTTAGTATTTCTGCCTGCTGGAGAAGTTTAATTATCAGTCAGAAGGATAAGTGATCTCCTCTATTATGATGTGGAATCATTATACTCCAACATCCCACACAAAGATGGACTGACCTCCTGCCAGGCACACCTTGAGGCAAATGGGGTTGCCTCAGAATCAGTGTTACAACTCACAAGATTCATCCTCACACACAATTGTTTCTCCTTTGGTAAAGAGATATTCCTACAACTCACTGGAACCGCCATGGGCAGTAAAATGGCACCGCAATATGCCAACCTTTTCATGGCAAAACTGGAGATTGACTTTCTGGCCTCCTGCCCCAGCAAACCATTGGCCTACTTCCGCTACATTGATGACATCATAATTATCTGGACTAACACCAAACAAGAACTAGTAAAATTCCATTAGAGAGTCAATGCATTTCACTCCTCCATTAACCTGACATTAGGCTATTCATACACAGAAAACAACTTTTTGCACACCACCATAAAAATTTCAAACAACTCAATACAGATATCCATACATTGGAAACAGATTGATCGTCCCACATACCTCAGATGGGACAGTTCCTATCCTAAACACAACAAAAAGTTAATTGTCTACAGCCAGGCCATCAGATACAACTGGATCTGCTCCAACCCAACAGACAGAGAGGAACATTTATAGCATCTGAAAAGGACATTTTTAAACCAGGGCTACCATCCCACCTCAATTGATGACCAAATCACTTGAGCCAACAGAATACCCAGAAATCAACTACTCCAATACACAGCGAAGGAAGAAAAATGTCGGGTACCTCTAGTAGTGAAATACAACTCACAGCTAGAGGTGCTAAGGAAAACTGCAAAGAAACTCCATCATACCCTAAACAAGGATGACCGTCTGAAAACCATATTCCCGAACCCTCCCCTTCTGTGTTAGAGGCAACTTCAAAATTTGAGGAACCTTATAATCAGGAGTGCATTGCCCTCTGACACACAAGAAAGAACTTATCCCTGTAATGTAAGGAGCTGCAAAACCTGCTCACATATACTGACTGCGGCAGGATACGGATCCCCAACACACAGCTGGACTACAAGATCCCGGGCACATTCACATGTTACACATCTAATGTTGTATACTGATCCTGCGCAATGAATGTCCTGTTGGGGGTATTTATGTTGGAGAAACAGGGCAAAAACTGAAAGCCAGGATGAGACTGCATCGCCACACAATTAAAGAATGAAAGACAGAATTACCTGTGGCAAAGGTAATCTGTGGCATTTTTCTAGTCACAGACATAACATATACAGGTTATTATTCTTAAAGGCAATTTTAAGTCCCAATGTTACAGAAGAATTTGGGATTATAAGTTTATAACTACCTTTGGTACTATCAGAAATGGTATGAATCTTAGAGGGGGGTTCGACATCAGTGAGGATTATGAGATATGAGAAACCCAGAGCAAAGGTAACACGCTGGCCTGTTGAACCCTAACATCAATTTAAAGACCATACAACTTTCACATTTCTTGTCACTGGACTAATTATCTACTGTTATGCTCATCCCTCTTTGGTATTTATCTTAGTGATATTAATCACAACATGTCTGTGCCCTCTTAAGGCCCATTTACACGCAAAGATAATCGTTCAAAAGATAGGTTTTGAGGTTTGGAAACTAATGTCCATTATCAGCTTATCACCTGCATTTGCATGTAAATGAGCCTCTGGGACCTGTATGCAGAGAACAGCAGGTGGTCTGTTCTCTGCATTCAGCTCCTTTGTTCTGCCATGGGGCTGCAAGCTCAATATAATATAATCAGCGCTCCTGTGGAAAATACAGCACCATGGACAGCAAACACAGCATGCAGTCTGTGTTATCTTCTCTTCAGCTGAACCATGGATTTTATGTTCACCTAAAAATCATCGTTCAGCCAAAGAGGGAAAGATGGGAGAATTTACACACAACAATTAACACTCAAACGATGGCTTTTGAGTGAATTTTGAGCAATAACCATTGCGTGTAAATGGGCCTTTATCCTGTCTCTGGTATTTATCTAAGTGCAAATTAAGCACACCATGTTTGTGCCCTCCCATGTGATCATGTGTATATGTTTTTATATAAATACATCTTTAGATATGTTTCATTATGCCTGAAGAAGAACCCTGAGTAGGTTTGAAAGCTCACTATAACATCATGTATTTTTGTTAGTCATTAAAAAGATATCATGTCTACAGGATTGCTTGGTTTCTCTTACTGAGAACAATCACACTCTCTATTACAAACTGTGCAACAGGAGCCTTTAATTATTATCAGTAACTGTGATAGGAAATACTGTATCTCTATCTAAGAAGTTTCTATGGTAGGATCCATGTAATGGCATCCCACAGACTGAGAAACTGACTAGAAACTGAACACATAAGGAGTAGAAAGAGACCGGAAGTTTCATGCAGAAATAAGTAACTAACCAGGATAACACTAGATCCACTAAATGTCACCAGTATAACCCAGGAAGAAGTCCTTAAAGCAGACCCGCTTTAAAATAAATTAAAATAGACAAATTGACAGGACCCGATGGTATACACTCCTGGGTTCTGAGTAAATTGAGCAATATGATAGATAGACTGTGTTTCTAATATTGAAGATCTTTATAGTGACAGGGTCTGTTCCACTGGATTGGCGCATTGCCAATATTGTGCAAATATTCAAAAAGAGTTCAAAAAGGGAACCAGGAAACTACAGGACAGTAAGTCTTACTTCTATTGTGTGTAAAATGTTTGAGCAGTTTCTAAGAGACGTTGTCCTGGAGTACGTGAAAGAAAATATCCATATAAATCCCTATCAGCATGGCTTTATGAGGGCTCGCTCATTTCAAACCAATCTGATTAGCTTCTATGAAGAAGTAAGTTCTAGACTGGACCGGGTAGAGGCACTGGATCTTGTATATGTGGACTTTTCCAACGCATTTGATACTGTGCTGCATAAAAGGTTGGTATATAAAATGAGAATGCTTGATCTGGTGAGAATGTGTGTAAGTGGGTAAGTAACTGGCTCAGTGATAGAAAGAAGAGGGTGGTTATAAATGGTACATACTCTGATTAGGTACTTCAGGGGGCAGTACTGGGCCCTATTCTTTTTAATATACTTATTAATGGCAGAAGCATTGCACAGTAAAATATCAATATTTGTAGATGATACAAAAGTACGTAAAGTAAGTAATACAAGAGAGGACAGAATGCAGTTACATATAGATCTGGATAAGTTGGGGGCTTGGGCAGGAAAATGGCAAATGAGGTTTAACACTGATAGGTTATGCACATGGACGGGGAAATAAATGTCACAATTACACACTAAATGGGAAACTACTGGGCAGAGGCATAGCTGAAGGCTCAGGGACCCGAGTGCAAAAGATCAGCTCAGGCCCCCACCTGCACCTGTACCAGTACTCATACCTAAATCAAGCTGCATACAGCTGTAAAACAAATTTACATAAGGATCTAGCCCCTTGGCATAAGCTTTCCAAACTTAACTCATTTCTTGCACTACGTAAAATTTGTTTGCAGCCCCTTAGGCTGTGTTCATGTTTTTTGTTGCATTTTTGAACCACAATTAAAATCACATCAAAAGACTACATACACCATTACAAACTATCTGTGGATTTAAACAATATGTGCATTGTTGTTTTTTTAAGCTGCATACAGGTTTTTAAAATCACAGAAAAAGGAAAGATAATCAGGCAAAAAAACAGTTCACAGAAAGTGGCATATACTTACTGATATACTAATACAAGAGGGCAGGTAAAAACACTACTTAACTTTAAACTTAACTGGAGCAACCAGGGTCAGGCAGCTGCTGCCATGGCAAATTGGATCATGGGACGCTTCAAAAGAGGTCTATTGGCACATGACGAGAGCATTGTTCTTCCTTATAAGTCACTGGTCAGACTATGCATGAAATATTGCATACAGTTCTGGGCAGTGGTACTCAAGAAGGACATATCAGAGCTTGAGCAGGTTGAAAGGCGAGCAACTAAAATAATAAATGCATGGACTACAATACCCTGAGAAGTTATCAAAATTGTGGTTATTTAATTTATAAAAAAGATGGCTGAGGGTGACCTAACAACCATGTACAGATATATCTGAGTCAATACAGAGATCTTTCCTACAATATATTTATACCCAGGATGGTGACTGTAACAAGGAGAATCCTCTAAAGGAAAGAAAGTTTCTACAACAACATTGAAGGCAGTTCTTTACTGGGAGAGCAGTGAGACTATGGAACTCTGTCTGAGGATGTGGTGATGGTGAACTCGATAAGAGAGTTTAAAAGGGGACTGGAAGCCTTTCTTGAGCATTACAATATTACATGTTATAGTAACTGATTACTTCAGATGGCTTCTTGATGCAGGGATTTTTCCGATTGACAGATTGGAGTCAGGAAGGAATTTCTGACTTCTATCTAATTGGTTTTTTTTTTGCCTTCCTCTGGATCAATATTTGTGGGGTTAATGGGCTGAACTAGATATACATATGTCTTTTTTCAGCTTAACATACGATGCTACTATGTTATATGATGGGGAGATAGCTAAATAATGAATGAAAAAAAATTCCCTGCGTGGCCCTTTACAGATGATAGAACAGGTGTTAGGAATGTGGATGTGGATCTACAGCGTCAATGGACCGCATATGGGAAGACCTGATCCAGCAAGGCCAACAGCTGATCCTCTAGCGAGCGGAGGTGCGATCTGCGATGGCTGCAACTCAGTCCGGGGGTGAGAACATGGGAAGGTACCCAGCCCTGAGCTAGTATGAGGGAGAAGGAAAACCCTGCTTATAAGCAGGGCTGACATCCTGATGAGGACGACCCCACAATCTTCCTCTAGGTGCTAGGTGACCGTGACAGGACAGAACACCCATACAACAAAAGTCAGAACAGAACTAGGAGAAATAAAAAGACAGGAGGAGAGACAGGTTTGCAAGGAAACACATAGGAACAGGTGAAGACTATAGACAGAGGAATGCAAGAACGGACAGAATGACAAAGTGCAAGACACAGAATGCAAACAGGATAACTGTTTGCTGATAGTCCGGTGCAAGTTTTGCAGGTGGTTCTCCATCTTCTGGCCCTGGTGGGTGTGATGTTAGGTGAGACATGCTTAGCTGCACCTGTGGATAATTGCCAGGGCTATTTAATCTGGCTGATACTGGACTGAATTGCTGTTGAATCTTCAGTCTTGTGCCAACTGTGGTCTCAGTCAGAGCTTGCTTCTGGATTGTTCATTTGTCTGCTGCATCTAAGCTAAGTTTGTGTTTCTTTTCTATTGTGTTTCTTATGTTTCCCCTGTCCCATATAGGGTTAACTAAGGGCCGAGGTACAAGATCAGGTACATCCTTGTTAAGGCGAATTGCCTGCGCTTAGGCAGGTCCCCATCCATGTGGTTATTTTGATAGGGAAAAAGTTCTCATATTTTGTTTTGCTTTTGTTTTTACACAGCTTGCGCACATTTGTGCGGGATCTGTGGGTTACGGATCCAGCATGTCCTGGGTGGACGTTACATATTCAATATCCCCTCACTTACTGGGTGGGATCTATGTTTACATCTGAGATGAATCCCATTGAGGTTTTGTTATCTTAGCTAAGGGCGCTGACGATTGAGGTCGCTGAGTATAAACAGTGGCATCTGACTTTGGTGGCTTCAGGAAAGGAGCCTAAACTTGATCTACCTGACCAAGTCTCTGGAAACAGGCAGGAATGTATTTCCTTTAGAGGCTTTTTTTAGGTTATGTCCTGTTTCCTCAGGTGACAAGCCACAGAAGGTGGGCATCATTATTTCCAGACTGCAGGGGCTCCCCAGGCGTTGGCTTTTTCCTTACCTTCTTCCTCTGAAGCCTTATCCTCTGTGGATAGTTTTTCTGTGCCCTAGGTTTAATCTATGATGATCCTGATAGGGTGTTGCTGGCAGAGGGAAAGATCAGAGGTTTACATCAGAGAGACTCTCCTGTGGAGGATTTCTGCACTGAATTGCGCAGTTGGGCAACAGAGACTCAGTAGAATGACCCTGCTTTACGAAGGTAATTTTACTGTGGTCTGGCTAATATTAAAGATCTGTTGGTTGCCCATCCGATGCCTCGCAACCTTGATGATGCCATGTCCTTGGCCATCAGAGTTGTTTGACAGATTAGAGAAAGGCAAAATTAGCTAGCCATAATTTCTTCTGTCATGCCTACTAATGGGGAGGAACCCATGTAACTGTGTTCATTTGTTTGCAACATCAGGAGGAGGAGAAGTTGCAATCTTTAGGGCAGTGCTTCACATGCAATCATACTGGTCGTTTTGTTCAGAATTGTCCACGTCGTCAGCCTCGGATGGAGGAATTAGGGGGCCTGAAGGTGGGAGAGAAGGTCCCTCAAGGGCCACTCATTGCTTGGATGCTGTCCTCCAGGCTGGTTCTATCTGCTGAGATCCTTCTTGGAGAAGAAAGTGATCCAATCACAGTTTTTCTTTATTGTAGAGCTGGTACCAACCTAATCCCTCATGAGACGGTCAAACATTTAGGGTTGGAGATAAAACCTCTGGATCAACCCATTCCTGTGTCTGCCAATGACGCCTCTCTATTATCACAGAAGTGCTTGAAATGTTGTGTTCTGGGTATTTGTTTAAAGATCGGATTATTCTATACCACGATCATCACTCTATATGTCATAGAATCCCTTCCAACGCAGGTAGTCTTAGGCCTACCATGGTTGCATTTACATAATCCTGTGGTGGACTCAGAGAAGGGAGACATCTATAAATGGAGTCTGTACTGTAAATCCTGTTGTATCTCTGTAAGAGTGTCTTCCATGCAAGTTGAGGAATTATTAGAATATAGTGATGATTTTACAGATGTTTTTGCTCCAGAGAGGGCAGATAAGTTACGGCCTCACAGAGAGGGGGATTACGCTATTGAACTTGTTCCAGACTGTAAACTTCCAAAAAGCAATATGTATAATCTAACTATGCCAGAGAGACAGTCTATGAATGTTTATATCCGGGACAGCTTGAAAAAGTGGCACATACGTCCCTTAAATTCCCCACTGACCGATGGATTTTTCTTTGTCAAGAAAAAAAGATGGGGGCTTGCGGTCCTGCATTTATTTCAGAGAACAAAATCACTAAGCGTAATCTGTACCCATTGCCTCTCATTCCAGATCTGTTTTCACAGTTAAATGGCGCCAACTGGTTTTCAAAGTTGGATTTATGTGGGGAATATAATTTGATTCAGATTAAAGAGGGGGACGAATGGAAAACTACTAGAGATGAGCGAGCACCAAAATGCTCGGGTGCTCGTTACTCGAGACGAAAATTTCGCGATGCTCGAGGGTTCGTTTCGAATAACGAACCCCATTGAAGTCAATGGGCGACCCGAGCATTTTTGTATATCGCCGATGCTCGCTAAGGTTTCCATTTGTGAAAATCTGGGCAATTCAAGAAAGTGATGGGAACGACACAGCAACGGATAGGGCAGGCGAGGGGCTACATGTTGGGCTGCATCTCAAGTTCCCAGGTCCCACTATTAAGCCACAATACCGGCAAGAGTGGGCCCCCCCCCTCCCAACAATTTTTACTTCGGAAAAGCCCTCATTAGCAATGCATACCTTAGCTAAGCACCACACTAGCTACAACAAAGCACAATCACTTCCTGCATGACATTCCGCTGCCACTTCTCCTGGGTTACATGCTGCCCAACCCCCCCCCCCCCCCCGCACGACCCAGTGTCCACAGCACACACCAAAGTGTCCCTGCGCAGCCTTCAGCTGCCCTCATGCCACGCCACCCTCATGTCTATTTGTAAGTGCGTCTGCCATGAGGAGGAACCGCAGGCACACACTGCAGAGGGTTGGCACGGCTAGGCAGCGACCCTGTTTAAGAGTGGCGGGGCGATAGCCCACAATGCTGTACAGAAGCAATGAGAAATAGAATCCTGTGCCACCGCCATCAGGAGCTGCACACGTGGGCATAGCAATGGGGAACCTATGTGCCACACACTATTCATTCTGTCAAGGTGTCTGCATGCCCCAGTCAGACCGGGTTTTTTTATAAATAGTCACAGGCAGGTACAACTCCGCAATGGGAATTCCGTGTGCACCCACAGCATGGGTGGCTCCCTGGAACCCACCAGCTGTACATAAATGTATCCCATTGCAGTGCCCTGGACAGCAGAGCTAACGTCAGATTAAATGCAGGTGGGCTTCGGCCCACACTGCATGCCCCAGTCAGACTGGGGTTTTTTATAAGTAGACACAGGCAGGTACAACTCCCTATTGTGAAGTCCGTGTGGACGAACAGCATGGGTGGCTCCCTGTAACCCACCGGCGGTACATAAATATATCCCATTGCAGTGCCCAGCACAGCTGAAGTAATGTCATGTTTAATGCAGATGGGCTTCGGCCCACACTGCATGCCCCAGTCAGACTGGGGTTCTTTAGAAGTGGACACATGCAGTTACAACTCCGTGTGGACCGACAGCATGGGTGGCTCCCTGGAACCCACCGGCGGTACATAAATATATCCCATTGCATTGCCCATCACAGCTGATGTAACGTCAGCTTTAATGCAGGTGGGCAAAAAATTAATTGGATTACACTGTAGGCGAGGGCCCAAAAAAATTGGTGTACCAACAGTACTAATGTACCTGAGAAAAATTGCCCATGCCCAACCATGAGGGCAGGTGAAACCCATTAATCGCTTTGGTTAATGTGGCATAATTTGTAACTAGGCCTGGAGGCAGCCCAGTTAAAATAAAAATTGGTTGAGGTGAAAGTTTCAACGCTTTAATGAGCATTGAAACGTATAAAAATTGTTTACAAAAATTATATGACGGAGCCTTGTGGGCCTAAGAAAAATTGCCCGTTCGGCGTGATTACGTCAGGTTTCAGGAGGAGGAGCAGGAGGAGGAGGATGAATAGAATACACAGATTGATGAAGCTAAAAGGTCCCTGTTTTTGATGGTGATAGAGAACGATGCTTCCATCCGCGGGTGCAGCCTACGTATTGTTTAGGTATCGCTGCTGTCCGCTGGTGGAGAAGAGAAGTCTGGGGAAATCCAGGCTTTGTTCATCTTGATGAGTGTAAGCCTGTCGGCACTGTCAGTTGACAGGCGGGTACGCTTATCCGTGATGATTCCCCCAGCCGCACTAAACACCCTCTCTGACAAGACGCTAGCTGCAGGACAAGCAAGCACCTCCAGGGCATATAGCGCGAGTTCAGGCCACGTGTCCAGCTTCGACACCCAGTAGTTGTAGGGGGCAGAGGCGTCACGGAAGACGGTCGTGCGATCGGCTACGTACTCCCTCACCATCCTTTTACAGTGCTCCCGCCGACTCAGCCTTGACTGGGGAGCGGTGACACAGTCTTGCTGGGGAGCCAGAAAGCTGTCAAAGGCCTTAGAGAGTGTTCCCCTGCCTGTGCTGTACATGCTGCCTGATCTCCGCGCCTCCCCTGCTACCTGGCCCTCGGAACTGCGCCTTCTGCCACTAGCGCTGTCGGATGGGAATTTTACCATCAGCTTGTCCACCAGGGTCCTGTGGTATAGCATCACTTTCGAACCCCTTTCCTCTTCGGGTATGAGAGTGCAAAGGTTCTCCTTATACCGTGGGTCGAGCAGTGTGTACACCCTGTAATCCCTAGTGGCCAGAATGCGTGTAACGCGAGGGTCACGAGAAAGGCATCCTAACATGAAGTCAGCCATGTGTGCCAGAGTACCTGTACGCAACACATGGCTGTCCTCACTAGGAAGATCACTTTCAGGATCCTCCTCCTCCTCCTCCTCCTCCTCAGGCCATACACGCTGAAAGGATGACAGCATGGGTACCCTCAGCAGTGGGCCAAGCTGTCTCTTCCCCCTCCTCCTCATCCTCCTCCACCTCCTCCTCCTCAACGCGCTGAGATATAGACAGGAGGGTGCTCTGACTATCCAGCGACTTACTGTCTTCCCCCGCCTCCGTTTCCGAGCGCAAAGCGTCTGCCTTTATGCTTTGCAGGGAACTTCTCAAGAGGCATAGCAGAGGAATGGTGACGCTAATGATTGCAGCATCCCCGCTCACCATCTGGGTAGACTCCTCAAAGTTTCCAAGAACCTGGCAGATGTCTGCCAACAAGGCCCACTCTTCTGTAAAGAATTGAGGAGGCTGACTCCCACTGCGCCGCCCATGTTGGAGTTGGTATTCCACTATAGCTTTATGCTGCTCATAGAGCCTGGCCAACATGTGGAGCGTAGAGTTCCACCGTGTGGGCACGTCGCACAGCAGTCGGTGCACTGGCAGATTATACCGATGTTGCAGGGTGCGCAGGGTGGCAGCGTCCGTGTGGGACTTGCGGAAATGTGCGCAGACCCGGCGCACCTTTCCGAGCAGGTCTGACAAGCGTGGGTAGCTTTTCAGAAAGCGCTGAACCACCAAATTAAAGACGTGGGCCAGGGATGGCACGTGCGTGAGGCTGCCGAGCTGCAGAGCCGCCACCAGGTTACGGCCGTTGTCACACACGACCATGCCCGGTTGGAGGCTCAGCGGCGCAAGCCAGCGGTCGGTCTGCTCTGTCAGACCCTGCAGCAGTTTGTGGGCCGTGTGCCTCTTCTCTCCTAAGCTGAGTAGTTTCAGCACGGCCTGCTGACGCTTGCCCACCGCTGTGCTGCCACGCCACGCGACACCGACTGCTGGCGACGTGCTGCTGCTGACACATCTTGATTGCGAGACAGAGGTTGCGTAGGAGGAGGAGGAGGAGGGTGGTTTAGTGGAGGAAGCATACACCGCCGCAGATACCACCACCGAGCTGGGGCCCGCAATTCTGGGGGTGGGTAGGACGTGAGTGGTCCCAGGCTCTGACTCTGTCCCAGCCTCCACTAAATTCACTCAATGTGCCGTCAGGGAGATATAGTGGCCCTGCCCACCTGTGCTTGTGCTCGTGTCCATTGTTAAGTGGACCTTGGCAGTAACCGCGTTGGTGAGGGCGCGTACAATGTTGTGGGAGACGTGGTCGTGCAGGGCTGGGACGGCACATCGGGAAAAGTAGTGGCGACTGGGAACTGAGTAGCGCGGGGCCGCCGCCGTCATACCTTTGAAAGCCTCCGTTTCCACAACCCTATACGGCAGCATCTCCAGGCTGATAAATTTGGCAATATGCACGTTTAACGCTTGAGCGTGCGGGTGCGTGGCGGCGTACTTGCGTTTGCGCTCCAACACTTGCGCTAGCGACGGCTGGACGGTGCGCTGAGAGACATTGGTGGATGGGGCCGAGGACAGCGGAGGTGAGGGTGTGGGTGCAGGCCAGGAGACGGTAGTGCCTGTGTCCTGAGAGGGGGGTTGGATCTCAGTGGCAGGTTGGGGTACAGGGGGAGAGGCAGCGGTGCAAACCGGAGGCGGTGAACGGCCTTCGTCCCACCTTGTGGGGTGCTTGGCCATCATATGTCTGCGCATGCTGGTGGTGGTGAGGCTGGTGGTGGTGGCTCCCCAGCTGATCTTGGCGCGACAAAGGTTGCACACCACTGTTCGTCGGTCGCCTGCACTCTCAGTGAAAAACTGCCAGACCTTTGAGCACCTCGGCCTCTGCAGGGTGGCATGGCGCGAGGGGGCGCTTTGGGAAACAGTTGGTGGATTATTCGGTCTGGCCCTGCCTCTATCTCTGGCCACCGCACTGCCTCTTCCAACCTGCCCTGCTGCTGCACTTGCCTCCCCCTCTGAAGACTTGTCCTCAGTAGGCGTAGCAAACCAGGTGGGGTCAGTCACCTCATCGTCCTGCTGCTCTTCCTCCCAATCCTCTGTGCGCTCCTCCCTCGGACTTACTCCAATTACTACTACCTGAGTGATAGACAACTGTGTCTCATCGTCATCGTCCTCCTCACCCACTGAAAGCTCTTGAGACAGTTGCCGGAAGTCCCCAGCCTCATCCCCCGGACCCCGGGAATTTTCCAAAGGTTGGGCATCGGTCACGACAAACTCCTCCAGTGGGAGAGGATTCGGAACCATTGCTGCCCATTCTGGGCAGGGGCCCGAGAACAGTTCCTGGGAGTCTGCCTGCTCCTCAGAATGTGTCATTGTAATGGAGTGAGGAGGCTGGGAGGAAGGAGGAGCAGCAGCCAGAGGATTCAGAGTTTCAGCAGTGGACGGCGCAGAATTCTGGTGGTCGATAGATTGCTGGATGCACTTTCTGCCATCCACGACAGGACCTGCTCACACTGCTCATTTTCTAATAAAGGTCTACCGCGTGGACCCATTAATTGTTGGCTTATTGGCCTGTGGTTGGAGGCTGACTTCGCTTACGGAACGCACAGCAGAGCCAGAAAAGAATTTTACGCAAGCCTGCTGTAACACTTAGCTGGCTGCGTATTAATTAGGACTACTACCCCAAGCAGAGACGCAGTACACTCAGGACGGTCACATGCAGCCCAAAAAGAATGTTTTTTCCCAAATTTTTTGGGAAAAGCCCACTGTCTATATACACAGTATATCTCTTTCACTGTCCCTGGCTCACCACTACTGGCCCTGGACTATGTAAAATTACTGCAGACTGTTTCCCTCTGGACAGGATGACAGCGGTGATGTGTAACGCACAGCAGAGCCAGGAAAGAATTTTGCGCAAGCCTGCTGTAACACTTAGATGGCTGCGTATTAATTAGGACTACTACCCCCAGCAGAGACGCATTACACTCAGGACGGTCACAGGCAGCCCACATAGAATGTTTTTTCACAAATTTTTTTGGAAAAGCCCACTGCCTATATACACAGTATATCTCTTTCACTGTCCCTGCCTCACCACTACTGGCCCTGAACTATGTAAAATTACTGTAGACTGAGGACGCAATGCTCTGCATGGCCGATATACAAAAAAAAAAAAAAGTGCAACACTGCAAAAAGCAGCCTCAACAGTACTGCACACAGTCAGATGTGGCCCTAAGAAGGACCGTTGGGGTTCATGAAGCCTAAAATCACTCCTAACACTCTCCCTATAGCAGCTCCACCATCAGCAGCACTTTCCCTGAGCTATGTCAGAATGCATCTGTGGCGAGCCGCGGGAGGGGCCGATTTATATACTCGGGTGACACCTGATCTCGCCAGCCACTCACTGCAAGGGGGTGGTATAGGGCTTGAACGTCGCAGGGGGAAGTTGTAAAGCCTTCCCTGTCTTTCTATTGGCCAGAAAAGTGGGCTAACGTCTCAGAGATGAAAGTGAAAGTAACTCGAACATCGCGTGGTGCTCGCCTCTAGTAACAAGCATCTCGAACACGCTAATACTCGAACAAGTATCAAGCTTGGACGAGTACGTTCACTCATCTCTAAAAACTACCTTTAACACCCCTGAAGGGCATTATGAGAGCTTGGTAATGCCGTTTAGTTTAGCAAACGTTCTTGTGGTTTTCCAGTCCTTTATCAATGAGGTCCTCTATAAATTTATTGGCCGCTTTGTTCTTTTATACCTCGACAATATTCTTAGCTTTTCGTTGGATTTTGTTTGCAAAAAAGGAAAAGTGTGTTTTTTCCTTACAATAGATCACATTTCTGGGACACATTATTACCCCGAGAGGGTTCAATATGGATCCGGAGAAGGTCCGAGAGGTGCCGGAATGAGTGCTACCAGAGAGTGTGAAAGAGCTTCAGAGGTTTTTGGGGTTCGCAAATTTTTATTGGAAAATTTTTAGGAGATTTTCGGTGGTGGTAAAACCTTTAACGGATATGACAAAGAAAGGTTGTTTCCCCTCTAAATGGTCTCCAAGGGCATTACAATCTTTTCATGCCTTGAAGAGATGTTTTGCAACGGCTTCAATTCTGGTGCAACCAGCCTCCTCCAGACCTTTTGTGGTGGAGGTTGATGCCTCAGAGGTTGGAGTTGGGGCGGTGCTGTCTTAGGGACCTAGTATGTTGCAAGATCTTCGACCTTGTGCATTTTTCTCTGGTAACTTTTCTACTGCTGAGCAAAATTATGATATTGGTGACAGAGAGCTGTTGGCAATTAAGTGGACTTTTGAGGAGTGGCATCATCTTATTGAAGGGGCTCGGCATAAGGTGACGGTTTTTATGGACCACAAGAACCTGATCTACTTAGAGCCAGCCAGAAGACAACCCAGGACAGGCACAGTGGTCACTATTTTTTCGCGCTTCATCTTTATGGTTACATATCGTCCTGGAAGTAAAAATGTTAAAGCCGATGCTCTGTCCTGGAGTTTTGTCCCGGTGGTTTTGGACAAACCCTTGCGCTCATTCTTTTTGAGGGGGTTGTAGTGTAAGCAGTTTCACTAGATTTGGAGGAGCAGGTCAGTAAGGCACGAGATTTAGCCCCAGCGAGCCTTCCGATGGGAAACTTTTTGTCCCTGTTTATTTGAGGTTGCAGGTGCTGTTTGAAGTGCATAGTTCAGTGTTAGCTGGTCATCTAGGGATTAATAATACCCGAAAATTACTCACAAGAATTTTTTGGTGGCAGTCATTACGACAAGATGTTTTCAGTTTTGACTCTTCTTATGAGGTTTGTGCCAGAACAAAATAGCCTCGTAATTCCCCTGCTGGGAGATTGATGTCTTTGCTGATACCCGTGAGATTTTGGACTCATTTGTCTATGGACTTTATTAGGTATTTGCCACTCTCTGAAGGTAATAATGTCATCTGGGTTGTGATAGATCATTTTAGCAAGATGTGGCTCTTCCCAGTCTTCCCAATGCTAAAACCTTGTCCAGATTGTTCATTACTCATATTGTGAGATTACATGGGTTACCAGTAAATGTTATCTCTGATCGTGGGGTGCAGTTTGTTTACAGGTTCTGGCATTTTGTTTGCTCTCGGTTGGGAATTCAGCTCTCTTTTTCCTCGGCATATCACTAATGGGCAAACTGAGAGATGTAACCAGAGTCTAGAACAATAGTTGCGGTGTTATATCTCAGAGAATCAGGAGGTTCGGTTAGGGTTTTTCCCTTTAGCTGAATTTGCACTCAACAAAGATCATTGGAATCTACTGGGACATCGCGTTTCTTTTGTAATTATGAGTTCCATCCATGTTTTAGTCCCTTTTCCAAGATGATGTCGGAAGTACCAGAGGAGAATGTGTTTTCCTCTAATATTGAGGCAGTGTGGTAAGTTATTCAGAAGAACCTTCGGAGGACGGTTCAAAATTTTAAGCAGGTAGCGGATAATAGGCATTCTGAGGGGACTAATTTTATGGTGGGGGACTTGATGTGGTTGTCAACTAAGAACATAAAACTCAAACAGCAGTGCTTCAAGTTAGGCCCACGATTTATCGGCCCTTTTAAAATTATTGAAAAAATTAATCCAGTATCACTTCATTCAGAGATTCCTAGTTCTATGAAAATAACTAATGATTCACAAATCTCTCTAAAGAATTATGTTGATTCAGGAAATGGTTCATCTTCGCCAGCCTTGGTTCTGGTGCATGGAGATATTCAATTTGAGATAAGTCACATAGTAGACTCTCATCAAGTTAGGAGATCCGAACAGTATTTAGTACATCGGCATGGTTATGGTCCTGAGGAGAGGACATGTATACTTGCTGCTTATGTCCATGCAGATCAACTTGTAAAAAGTTTTATAGACTGAATCCGAATCAACCTGCTGCTAATGGTCTTGGGGCCCCTTCTAAAAGCGGACGTACTGTTGCATGACAGAAAGACTTAGCCATCTGTCAGTAAAGTACAGTGATACTGTCACGTTTCTGTCAGCACATAGTTAATTATTTGCCAGCACACCTTGTTTCTGTAGGCTCTGTCCAGACAAGCCAGGGTTAACAGCTCCTGTATTTTTTAGTCTAGGTTATTTACCCTGCTAGGGTCTGAGAGGTGTGCTGGTGATTGACGTGTCTGTCTGCCTATAAGAGCCAGCTCTTGCTGCCTGGGAGTTGCCGATTATTCTCCAGTGCTCCCTGAGCAGTCCTGCTACTCAGATCAGCTGAGTGTCTGGCTCTGGTACTTTATTCCATTCCCTGTGTGTTTTACTTTGGCCCTGCTCCTGTGGAGGTTACCTTGGCTTGATCCAGCTCTGCCTTGGTCCTGTGGTTTTCCTGTCGTGTTGGTTATTCCATCTGCTAGCCTGTCAGTACTAGTAAGCTGTCCTCTGCGTTGGTACGGCGGTTCCTTCCTGTCCTGCCACTAGGCAGCGTAAGGTCAGTGTTGGTGGCCTGGACCTGTCCACCTTTGGGGCTACCTCCAGGCAGGGACATTGGCATGGGTGGGAGTCAAGGAGTCCCAAGCCGTGCATACCTGTGCACACTACTAGTACAGTAACATAATAATAGGCCCAAATAAGCTGTGCAAGACGCAGTATGGTTCCCGTCTAGGCACTTACTAGTCAGATTGGTGCCATGTCTGTACAGGATCCAATACAAGCTTTGGCTCAGCAAGTGCTAGTGTTATCGCAGCAAATGGCGGACATCATGCAGTAGCTGTCTGCCCTTCAGTCGGTGCCTGCAATTTCTGACTTGTCTGCACAATCTGAACCAAGGCTTGAACTACCAGACCGTTTTTCTGGCAAAGTAGCAATTTTGTTTCTTTTCGTGAAGCCTGTAAGTTATATTTTCGCTTAAGGCCTGTTTCCTCTGGGAATGAGGCATAGTGTGTGGGCATAGTTATCTACTGGTTACAGGGAAACCCTCAGGCCTGGGCATTTTCCCTTACGTACTCTGTCTTCTGTTGACAGTTTTTTCTCAGCTCTAGGATTGCTCTATGATGATCCGAATCGTGTGGCCCTCACTGAAAGTAAAATCCGCATGACTCTACTAGGCAACCACCCGGCTGAGGATTACTGTGCAGAATTTCAGCGCTGGGCAAACAAAACCCAGTGGAACGATCCGGCTTTGAGAAGCCAGTTTTGTTTTGGTTTGTCATGCAGGGTGAAGAATGCAATGGTTGAGTATGCTACACCTTGCATGTTGGAGGATGCTATGGCCTTGGCGATTAGGATAGATCACTGTCTGCAGGAGAGAAAGCAGGAGACTATGTTTAAATCTCCCTCCTCATAGTTTACGTCCCCTGAACAGGTTGCGGAGGAACCTATGGAGATAGGGACAGTTTTTATTAATAAAGCATGTAGGGATATTCGTCTAAAGAATGGTTTGTGCTTTTATCGTGGGCAAGACAGACACTTTATTTGCAGTTGTCCAGTGAGACCCAGGTACAAGCAACCAGTTATTCAGCGGGATCCACAAGTTGCTAGGTTGGCGAAGCCCAGGCAAGACGTCTCAGCTAAGGTAATTTTAGATCATAACATCATATCTGCTGGTGTTTGTCTGGATAGCGGCTCGGACATTAATATGATTAATTCTCAGTTTGCTCTAAAAGCTGGTCTGAAGATAAAGACTCTCCCTAAACCAATGTCAGTTACCAATGTAGACTCGTCCCCGTTATGTCTAAGACACATTGTTCCGGACGTACGTTTAAGGGTTGGGCAGTTCCATGTGGAAACTATATCCTTGTATGTATATGAGGGCCTGCCTTCTGATATAATCCTTGGATTACCGTAGTTTAAGATTCATAACCCGATTGTCGACTGGGTCTCTAATGAGATTTCTGGGTGGGAAACTCATTGTCTAACCAGGTGTATTCCTGCGAATACCCCTGTAAGGGACTTTTAACCCCCATCCTGGTTCTGGGAAAAGTAATGAATTTTGTTTACCTTTTGTACTACTTCTGGTGTGATATATATTTATATCTTCCTTTTTTTGGCTCCACTTTGGCTTGTACACCTGTTCATTACAGACTATTGTGACTGAGACCGATTGTGTAAGGCGCAATAGTTCTGTTCAAGGTATCTTATGTATGTTTTTGCTCCTTATTGTGACAGTTATGCATTTTCCTCAGGTCCGTATATTCCATTCCCTGTGTGTTTTACTTCAGTCCTTCTCCTGTGGAGGTTACCTTGGCTAGATCCAGCTCTGCCTTGGTCCTGTGGTTTTCCTGTCATGTTGGTTATTCCATCTGCCTAGCCTGTCAATACTAGTAAGTTGTCCTCTGTGTTGGTATGGCGGTTCCTTCCTGTCCTGCCACTAGGCAGCGTAGGGTCAGTGTTGGTGGCCTGGACCTGTCCACCTTTGGGGCTACCTCCAGGAAGGGATATTGGCGTGGGTGAGGGTCAGGGAGTCCCGTGCCGTGCATACCTGTGCACACTGCTAGTACTGTAACAGATACCTTGGATTAAGAGTGCTTCAGCTTACAAGCTTTTTGACTTCACAGCAGGCTCACAAATTTTTGCTCTGATTTAAGAGCAAAAACTTGAGTTACGAGCCCTGCTCTCAATAGGGTCGCCGCTGCCGCCGGTGGCCCCATTGAAAGCAATGGCCCGCTGGCAACCCGCGTCCTTTTGCTTTCAATGGGGCAACGCTATCCCCATTGAAATCAGTGGGAGAGCTTCGCGATCCGGAATTGATTAATGGCTTTTCCATTCATTTCAATGGGGAAAATTGATTTGACGTACGAATGTTTTGGGTTAAGAGCTCCGTCACGGAACAAATTAAACTCCTAAACCAAGGCACCACTGTATGTTGTAAGTAAGAATGCTGCTTCATTATTCATGGTGCTTGACCCCAAGAAATATTTGGTATGGAAAATATGACTTTGTGCAATTTCTGGATGGCAATATTGACCACCCAGTTAAACCGTTGAAGGCCCAGATCCTTTAGATCCTGTACACATATAAAAGTTTCATAATTGTCACCATATTGCTGTATTGCTTATCTCTCCGAAAACTACAGCTCGGACTTCCTTTACCTGGGCAAAGATTTAGTATGTTGCTTTGGCTTTGTGTAAATTCCATAGATAAGGCAAAGTGGTTTGTTTGAACTCCGTTTATCATATGGCATCTCCAGCACATATAGAGGGGACACCCCTCAGTATGCCCCTGAAAAACTGAAAGCAGAAATAATCTATCAACTTTCATGAACACAACATTAAAATACAGGTCCCCTGGCCACTGAAATGTTAACAGTCTCTTACACAGGCTATTTTAGGTTGAAAAAAAGGCGTTAGAAATCATAAGCATTTTGATGTTGCCTGCATTTTTTTTCTGACCTTTATTTTTTGGTGGTTTTTTTTTATGCCTCATGTGGTGCAGAGTGTTAAGGCAGCAGAAATTCAGTCCTAAGCTCTCGCTCATGACCTAAAGGTTGCAAATTCAATTCCCGCTTGGTTCAGGTAGCCGGCTCAAGGTTGACTCAGATTTCCATCCTTCCAAGGTCAGTAAAATGAGGACCCAGCTTGGTGGAGGGTAATAAATAAATTACCTAAAATCGCTGTGGAATACAATATACAAATAGCAAGATTTTTTATTTATTTATTTTATTTATGCATGCAATTTTCTTTGGAGTTTTTTCCTATAGAGAAGCCCTTGACGAACAAAAATGCCACTGAGTCAGTGACAAAAAGTATTGTGTTTTTGCAAAAAAAAAACTGTCTGAAACCAGCCAAACATAGTTTTTTTTACAACAGAGGTAGCTTGATTTATTTATAGACCCTTAAAATTTGCAATGACTTGCTATAATATGTGATACTTGGCAAAGTAACATATTAACTTGGAACAATGTTGATTTTTCTGTCATCTTCACTTATATCATGACAATATCTTTGCGTAACAATGCGGATATTCCACAAATGGAATCGTTGAGAGTAAGTCTGGTACTTGTCTTTTTTCCAACATGAGATATGTTGGAAATATCTCCAGATATTTTCCAATATCTCCTAAAGCCTCATTCACACAAGTGTGGTTTTAGCGCAGACTAGGCACATGAAAAAATGGTTTCCTATAGAAACGTATAGATGAAGGAATTTTAGATGCGCAAAAAACTCGTACTTTCCAAAAATAGGACAGATTTGGCTACAATGCCCGCATCTAAGGTCTATGCTGCAAGAAAAAATAGGACCTGACTAGAGTTGAGCGAGCGTACTTGTTAAGGCAAAATAGTCCAGCGAGTATTGCCATTTTTGAGTACATGCCCGCTCATGCCAAAAGATTCGGGGGCCGGCGGTGGGAGAGAGCGAGGAGGAACGGGGAGAAGATCCCTCTCCCCCCCGCTCCCCCATGCTCACTCCCACAACTCACCGCTCACCCCTGCCAGCCCCCGAATCTTTTCTCACGAGCGGGCATGTACTCGAAAATGGCAATACTCGCTTGAGTATTTTGCCTTAACGAGTACGCTCGCTCATCTCTAGACCTGACCTATCTTTGGTGCGAGCTGCGCTGGAGTTTCCATAGACTCCTTACTCTGGATAACACGCAACACGCAGCTCCCGATTGTGTGAACGGCCAATTTCACTGCTAATGAAGCTCGAGACTTAAAACTTAATAGTTTTTTTGAGCAGTTAGCTGCAAACTTTTCAAGTCCCTATTCTGCGCTAAAACCGCGCTTGTGTGAACGAGGCCTAAGGGTCAAACATTCACTAGTTCTAAATAACGGAATTCATTACCGCTCTTGTTACTTTTGCCTTTAATTACCTGTTTTATGCAGGTTTCCTAAGACTGAATGTCAGACCACCAATGCTTCTGTTTTCTGCTTCTTAATGCTCTTACAAACATGAACAAGAAAATGCTAACAAGCCATCATCCATTACCTAATTATATTTGTCCAGACAGTGAAAATTGAAAAAAGTCAACGGCAAAAAATATTGTTTCTCATTTGGCAAACAAAGACTAATTTTACAGCTTAATTATTCCTTGTAGTGCCATGTAAAGAGTTTTCAGTTAATCATAGCTATGATATTTCTCTGAGGTTTGAAATGTGTGTTGACTTCCAATTAAGTCGAGCTTCCCCTCCTGTAGCTGAGTTCACTAATGGTATTTAAATGTTTGTGAGTCTTTATTGGACCCAGAGACATGGGTGCCACTGATGTAGATGGAATATACCACACTACTGTAGATAATTGGCCTTATAGAATACAATCTCTAATCGGAGAGCAGCTCTAATACAACTCAAAGTGTAAACTGATCCACATATAGGAATGGGAGGATATTTTTGTCATTATAGTCTTTTTTGTAAAATTTCTGATCAGCAGTAAATTCAGCATGTAAACCACACTTGTCTGACCGAGCTCTAACAGATTTATCCACAAGAAGTATGTCCTGTTGATGAATCCGGCTTGGGTTAAAAATGCCAGGTCTGACCTGACTACAGGTGTAGAAGAGAGTCTTTGATACTGGGTGGAATAGAATTTTGCACAAGTGATGAGTGAATGATCTGGGTGGTTTAAAGCCTGCATGATACCTACTAATGCTTGACAGTACATCAAGGTGTCAGCATCTGCTACGGTTACCAGTTTTTTTCTTCTCCAATACATTTTTGTGGAGAGGCTGCATTTTTTAAATAAGGCCCCTAGTACGACCTTACATTTCGAAGGGAAAATGCGTTGGCCTAGAGAATGTGAAAGGCCAAAGAGACGTTTTTAAAGCTTTTGAGCAATCATCTATCAGTGCAAATGGGGCTTTAGACATTGTGAATGGCACCGACTGCAGCATCTAAGAGGTTAGACAACAGGATTGGAGCTAGATTAGATCCTGGAAATTATAGCCATGCTCCTCTGGTTATCAGAAAGGTTTTGCTTCTGGGCTCATTCGATTACCATCTTGTACATGTATGTTGGGATGGAAAATAGTATCCTTTTCCTGTCATACATATACATGATATTGCGTCAAGGGATCACTAACTCTTCAACAAACTTACGTAGATATGAACAAACAAAAGCAAAGTACCTTATACATTCATACCACAGTATTCCATATATATAGACCCTTGAAAGTGTGCTGCTGTCTGAATAACTGATGGCATGGGCATAGTATTGGAGCATAAAAATGTTTTAAATCCAAAACTTTTATTACCTTAGAATTAAATCCTTTCAAACTTGATAGTTCTTATTCATAGCATGTGCCATGCCATGAATAAGAACTATCAAGTTTAAAGCACATTGGGAGATGGAAAATGTGAATCATGGTTTATTTTCTGTTTAAATGTTTTTTATGCTAATAAAACTTTTGGATTTTATCTCCTGCATCTAGATTTTTTTTCTCCTTTTGATATTGTGTAGATAGGATAGCCAATGGGATAACTAGCAAAAATGAAAGCCACTTTATATATCTACAATGATAGTTTTGTGCTGAAAAACCCCTCTGAAGTGCTGTCCACTAGGGGGTCTGTCTTCCTTCTAGCTTGCTTTCCACTGCTTTTTGTCAAGTTAGGTCTGTCTAGTAACAGAGATAACAATATGGAGTACATAAGTGGAGGAGGGTCATGACTCATACTGCTCATTGAAGACTGTGGAAAGGAGAGGGGAAGAGGAGTGAGGCAGAAGCAGAGACATACACAAACATGGCTGCTGATGATACCCTGTTTCCCTGAAAATAAGAGACCCTGTTTTATATTATTTTTTGCCCCAAAGGAGGCACTAGGTCTTATTTTCAGGGAATTACTGTTTTTACTTACCTAGCCAGCATAGTCTGGGACCCTCCCGCTGGTCTTTGAAGTTCCGTAGCTCTGCCGCACGTCCTGCACTCCTCGACTGCCGACAGAACATCACTTGCTAGTCGCAGGATTCATAAATCCCATCTCCAGGAAGCGATGGCTCTGATTGGTTCAGCGAGTGCTGCTCTCAGCCAATCAATGCAGCGCTCGTTGAACCAATACAACAGCTGTGATTGGCTAAGAGCAGCGCTTGCTGAACTAATCATAGCCATTGTGTTGGTTCAGCGAGCACTGCATTGATTAGCTGAGAGCAGCAATCGCTGAACCAATCAGAGCCATTGCTTCGTGGATGCGGGATTTATGAATCCTGCGACCAGCAAGTGATGTTTTGTCAGTGGCCAAAAAGTCTGGACACGCGGTGAAGCTACAGAACCTCGGAGATCACAGGGAGGGATCCGGGCTGCAGCTGATAGGCAATATATTCATTTTTTATTTAGTCTAGCTAGGGCTTATTTTTGGGTAGAGCTTATATTTGAAGCCTCCCTGAATATAGCCAAAAAACAGGACATGGCTTATTTGAGGGGTAGGTCTTATTTTTGGGGAAACACGGTAATAGGGATTTACTGTCTCACAACTATTGAAATAACATCTGCACTGCTCAGTCCTGCAGAATAATGCCCTACATAATGCAGTTGTTTGTGTGTGTTACAGAGAGCAGAATCTGCTGTTTTCTCCATGTGCAGTACATAGACTATAGCATAGCCGCAGGCTCTTCCTATTAGCTATGCGAGAACTGAGAATTAGATATGCAGAGGGGAAAAACTGATGAAAACTGAAGGCTACGAGTCACATAATGGCCAGAAATGGTACTATTCCTCTCGTATACACATGGCAGCTTATTCTGAAAAGACATTGAAAAGTTAGATATGCTTTCTTTTTGCTACATCTAGTAATATATAGCGGTTAATTTAAAAGCTATGACAGTTTTGAACATTATTGCTCCAATGTATCATTTTTTTTAAATTAAGAATTTATGCTTCTAGATAGATCCATGTGTCTCCATGGTAACGGATGACAAACAAACACTGTGCAATATGTTCTTGCAGTTGTATTCCCTTTTATTTGTTCTCTGCTCCGTATTGACTTACTAAATGTATGTTAGCAAGAAATAGGGGAGAAATGGAAGGGAATATGACTGAGGTCTCAACTCTGGTACCCAAGTACTTAAAGGGGTTGTCCCGCACCGAAACAGGTTTTTTTTTTTTTCAATAGCCCCCCCGTTCGGCGCGAGACAGACCCGATGCAGGGGTTTAAAAAAAAAACCCGGATAGTACTTACCCGAATCCCCGCGCTCCGGTGACTTCTTACTTACCTTGCGAAGATGGCCGCCGGGATCTTCACCCACGGTGGACCGCAGGTCTTCTCCCATGGTGCACCGTGGGCTCTGTGCGTTCCATTGCCGATTCCAGCCTCCTGATTGGCTGGAATCGGCACACGTGACGGGGCGGAGCTACGAGGAGCAGCTCTCTGGCACGAGCGGCCCCATTCAGAAGGGAGAAGACCGGACTGCGCAAGCGTGTCTAATCGGGCGATTAGACGCTGAAATTAGACAGCACCATGGAGACGAGGATGCTAGCAACGGAACAGGTAAGTGAATAACTTCTGTATGGCTCATAATTAATGCACAATGTACATTACAAAGTGCATTAATATGGCCATACAGAAGTGCTGAACCCCACTTGCTTTCGCGGGACAACCCCTTTAAGATAGAAAAAAATGTGGTTTAGATGAAAGCGTTTTCAGTGCACATTCATAAAAGAACTTTTTCTTCAGATTAGCTTCAAGTCAGAATTTTTCACCAGGTTTGCTAAATGAACTAGAATCTTAACTTTAAAAGCACTTTCCCTCTAATTCATGAAAGTTATCACAAAAGCAGATAACACTGAGTGGTAACAGCTCTTTTTATATACGTTCTGTATATCTAGAGTGGTTTAAACACACAAACATAGTAACATATTAATAAGGCTGAAGAAAGATATATGTTCATATAATTCAGCCTATCGCTGCCCCCTCCCCAGTGTTGATCCAGAGGAAGGCGAATCTATAAGGTAAAAGCCAAATATGGGAGTATTTTGATTCATAGGTTTACTTCAGATTTTGCAACATTTTTGCTCTAGTGTTGACATAAATTTAAACCTTGTTTACATGGGGCAATAATCTGGAATGAACATACTTATGAACATTCGTTCTGCCCAGTATCTGTCCATGCCAAAAGCCTTTAAAGAGTGTCTCCGGTGATTTTTTTTGTTCATTCATCAATGTAACTATTCGACCAGTATATATTTTAGTATTACATTGGTAAGTTATTCCTTCCTATCTGAACATCTCCTGGCCTGTTTCTGCTCAGGTGGTGATGTAATCTCAGTTCTGACCAGTTTAGATTTGCTTGGGTTTATGTTCTCTCAAACTATTCAGTTTCTCAGTCAACATAACTCCGGTATGATGATATCATGTGTACTACACATGCTCTTTAGAGGGGGACACAGACACTGTTATCACAGTCACTGATGATGATCACATAACTGTCAGACAATCATAATCGAGGAGATCACAGCTCCACCTCCTCACTCTATACTTATGCCCTGTATCTTATTTAAATGAATTTTGACTGCAGATGGTAATGGCAGTGTCTTCTTAATAGACACAGATAAGCAAAATTGGAAGATAAAAAAGCGGCGGCACAGATGCAGGTCGAAGTACAGTAACAGTTCAAATTGTTGCAAAAAGCTCACCCGTTGAAAGCAACACAGCTGTAACAGCTGTGGCAGAGAAGAACGATGTTTGCCCATTGAATTCAATGGAGCCAGCAATACAGCAGGTTCCACTGAAAGCAATGGGCTGCCGGCGATCGCAGGATGAATTGTTGGGAAGGGCTTAAATATATAAGCCCTTCCCTGCAATTCATCCAGAAATGTGTTAAAATAAAAAAAATATATATACTCACCTGGTCCCGCCAGACGGAGTTCAGCCGCGGCCGGCGGCAGTTCTCCTGAACTGCTCTGGAGCCAATCAGAGGCAGCACTCACTCACCCATTCATGAATTCATGAATGGGTGTGAGTGAGAGCTGCCTCTGATTGGTGAGGCTGTGACCAATCAG
Organism: Eleutherodactylus coqui; assembly: GCF_035609145.1. NCBI lineage: Eukaryota > Metazoa > Chordata > Amphibia > Anura > Eleutherodactylidae > Eleutherodactylus > Eleutherodactylus coqui. Next base: position 217,388,819 of record NC_089838.1, on the reverse strand, counting down.
AGGAGCTCATTCAGCAGGTGGGGATTTTAAAGCCCCGTCTGCTGAATACTACTCAGAGCAGTTCAGGAGAACTGCCGGCGGCCGCGGCTGAACTCCGTCTGCCAGGACCAGGTGAGTATATATATATTTTTTATTTTTACACATTTCTGGATAAATTTCTGGGAAGGGCTTATATTTTTAAGCCCTTCCCGAAAATTCATCGTGAGATCGACCGCAGCCCATTGCTTTCAGTGGAGCCGGCTGTATTGCCGGCTCCATTGAATTCAATGCGCTGGACAGCTCCGGCCCGTTTCTAATGAAACGCGGCTAGGAGCAGTTTTTTCGGGCGATTTTTCGGCCCCGGTCACGCGATTTGCGGATGCGCATCCGTCATGCGATCCGCAAATCGCGGGAAAAAACGCCCGTGTGACTAAGGCCTGAGGCCTTAAATCCAATTATTCAAATTGTATTTATTACCCTGAACAGCAACCAGGACAAGATACAGTACAAATCAACTGTATGTAGAAGCCAAAACTGTCATATGCAATGTGTTTCGGGCTACAAACCCCACTCTCAAGTATATATAGGAAGATCTCAATAGATATAAATGGCAGCCAATATATATATATATATATATATATATATATATATATACACACACACACACATATACATACACACACACACACACTGTAGCAACACGGGGATCATTTGCTCACATCACAGGTAGACACCAGTGGGTTAAATTCCAAATTCAGACTTATTTTCACCTTTATAACAATATCAGCTTGTTTCAGCACAGCTCTTCAGCAAATAAACTTAAATGAATTTTTGTTTCAGGGTTTAAAAAAAAGTCCAACTGTGTTTCTAACCCACTCTCCAGGGCAGCTTCATCCAGTTGACTTCATTTCAGGTCTCACAAAGCTTTTTCTCAGGAATGCTTCTCCAAACTTTCCTGAGGCACACGGTCAGTCTCTTTGGTGTCCAGGTCCCTGTCTGGACATCTGTATGGCTCTCATCCCAGGTCTCTCTTTAGACATCTCTCTGGCTCTCAGCAAGGGTCTCTCTCTCTGGACCTCTCTCTGGCTTGCAGCCCACTTTACCACTGAATGTAGCAGGAATGAACACCTATATCCTACTTCCTGCCTACACTTGTGGGTGTTTTCCCTTGTCTCGGGCACTATAATGCCTGTCTGTTGCTTCCTACAGGCCATTCTCTGTAATGCCCCTCTACAACACTCATATATACACATATACACACATATATTCGCATTTTCTGTGTTAGTTAAGCCAACTTGTATAGGGGGCCTTTGAGACTCTGATTACTATGAAGCCGGTCACATGTTCTTTCCTCCGGCGCTGCAGAGAGACGTTCGTCTTCAGGTACGTCCGTCTGCTACCTGCAGTAACACGGGCGCCGATGCGCCCGTGTGACTGAGCCCTTAAGAGGTTAAGGTTCTCTTTCTTACACTATTTTAGCAGCGTATTCAGAGTTTCAAATGTCATGACGTTTTTTTTGCAGGTTCAAATGTAAGCATGGTTTAGCTTTAAGCTGCGTCTACCGTTACCATCATTTAGGCCAGTATTATATTATGTCGTAGGAGAAAGTGCGAGACGTGTTATTAGCACCAGCAGTGCTGTAATGGCACACATCCACTAGTCGAGGGGCTCCTCTGTTTTATTAATTCTTGAATGAAATAGTGGTGTCTGATTTTTCAGCAAATCTCATTAATACCTTTTGAATCCAATCTTTCCACTTCATTAAACAATGGTGCTACGTTCTGTTTTATTGTGCTTCTTCAATAGCTGTTGGGATATTTGTTTCTAAATTAAAACGAGAGCTAGATTACTCTATTGTGCATCCATTTATTTTCGAGTAAATAAGGATAAATGGCCCTGTTGTTTTTTTGTTGCTGTTTTCTAATTTTCAGTAACCTATTAAATTAAATAATCTCAACATTTGACATGCATTTTACATATTCACTATGAAGGAAGAATGAAGCGTTATTGTAGTGGAAGGAATATTTAACAGTCTATTGCAATTTAATTAACCTGAAATAGCAATAATGAAACATCTCTATTTAATATTTAATTGGACTAGAGGTAAAAAGGTTTTCATAACTATGTGAAGCCACCTTTGGCTTTTTATAGAATTCTGAATAATATCTGTCATTGACATATAATTAACTTGCAATAACATACTTGTTAACTGCCAATTAAATGCTTATTAGCCATCCAATTAATTTATTACTATGACTCATTTTTCACTTTCTTTTTTGTAAAGAAATGTGTCTTTTGCAGCTGTAAATACAGATATAAACACACACACACCATGGATCCGCAATACTTTAGTTTGCATGAGGCCTACCTAAGCTGTAATACTGACAGTGCTGAAATTATTGGTCCCACTTTACTAGTCAGATAAATAGAGGTAATAGTGTATATTTGGTAAATGTGCATAATGTTTTGACTTGCAGATAACCATTGGGTGGACACCACTTGCTAATTTCTTTATGTTGGTGTCGGCGAAAAGCTAAGGGTTTTCTTCCAATATGTTACCGATTGCCAAATTAGGGTATCAAGCCGGCTTGGAGAAAAAAATCACACACAGCAACAGGCTGTATGATAGAAACTTCATATCATGGGGGCTGAAAATCAATGAAGAAATGGAGATTGCAGTCTAAAACTTAGTGCAACTTTTTCAACTCCGTATAACCACTAACGTGTATAAATTATATTTTCATTGTAAAAGTTGACTATAATCTCTAGACATACACTACCAACAAAGACATATCCAATGCTGTTCTCCTGCCCAAGTTCTCAAACTGTGGCTTCCTCTTGGGTTTTGTGTGAATATCCACCTGCATGAAGCTCTGTTTATCAACATCCCTTGTCCTGAACAAGAACGTGCAGTATGATATCTAATTTTGGAATGAATCACTAACTTATTTTTGTAGGGGTCAAACATGCAGATTGTCTTTCAACACTATACAAATGAAACTGCTTTTCCTCCACCAGATCCACATAAACGTCCAAAAAATAGCTCCTAATTGGGTACCTCTTGAGATTACACTACTTGCAATTTATGCTGTTGACACTATTATGTGGGTAGCATAACAACATTCACTAAATTTGAAAGATATGTCTTCCGTACGATTAAACTTCAGCCAAATTTTCATAATTAGTAAAATGGAGAAACTATGGTTATTTAACATAGGCAAGTTTCCAAGGTGTTCTCTATACTCAAGGTCCTTAACACCACAGGAGACAGTAGACTCAAAATTGTCTCAACTCTGCTCCCCAGTATAGTCTTATATCAAATCCATTAAAAGCCCAGCGAGTTTCCATTATCCCCAGGAGACCTTGTTACAGTAACTTTATTTGTTTTACACAATGTGCTTTCTAGTGTCATGTATCAGAACTTTTTGCATGTTCTCTTAGGCTGGGTTTACACAGGGTGGAAATCCCGCGCGACAGCATGGAAATTCTGAGAGATTTCCGCAGCTGAAGTCCCAAAACATTTGGCGCAGGTTTTGAAAGCAGCTTATTCCACTGCGGCGATCTCTCTCCATAGAGAGAGGCTTATTCCGTGCGGCATGTCAGTTTCAGAGTGGCTTGGCCACAGTGGATTTTGTAAATCTCATCCACTTTGCTGTTTAGTCTCAGCCTTAAGAATGCAGGCGGAATTTCCGTGTGGAAAGTCCACACGGAAATTCCGTCCTGTGTGAACCCAGTCTGTGGCCTCCTGCACACGGGCGGAAATTCTGTGGCGGGATTTCCCTGCAAAATTTCCCACCATGCATGCTGCCATAAGATTGCATTAGATAATGCAATCCTATGCAGACAGCCACGATTTGACTGCGTGAAAACTCGCGTGTTAAACAAATCGTGGCATGTCCTATTTCTGCGCCAACTCTGCACTGCGCTTGTGCGGCTGTGTGAAGACGGCCTAAGTCTACTTTTTCTCAAATCTAGATTCCATAGACAGACATGACGAATTTATGGTTATATTTGTGTGCTGCTTTGGGATTTCTACTTATGTTTCTACAATAGATAGATAGATTTGTGTATTTATTAATACTGCTTTTGGATGACAAAATGTAAAACAAATAACAAAATATAGTGAGTTTGGCTCCATGCTCACGGATGGACTGGGATACGCCCGCGGATTTCCGCATTAAAAAACGCGAGTACCCGCGAGCAATCGCGTAATTCTGTAAAAGTGTGGTGAATCAGAACATGCTGCGATTTTTTTCCCGCGATGGAAATCTGGGGCAGAATCACGCATGTGAGCATTGAGCTATTAGGTTCAATAGAACCTAATTGCAGCGGAATTACGCCGCGGGAACCGCAGTGAAAATCCATTCTTGGGCATTGGCCCTAATGCAGTTAGATTTTACTAACTTTGTTATATAAGTAAAATGCTGTTTGTTCGATCTCTGTTCACTTATTGCTTGTATTTTTATCCTACTTTTATAGAATTGTTTGTATTTTATCTTTTTATCTTTGCAAGACTAAAAATGTACAAGCAACTAAACAGCATGGTTTTTGTAGCAGTTTTCATTCTGGGTGATCCCTGGGAAGTTACATCGGGTCAATGTCGGACTGTGGTGATAACGCAAGTTTACAAAAGCTACTGCAAGGTCAAACCAAGTTTTTATCATAAGCCTTCACCACACACTACAATGCGTTACTAGCTTCGAATTCCCAGAAGTTCTCTCTGTGCTTGATAAATGAGCAGGAATGGCTTTGCTGTCCAGTGATTTGCACAAACATTTATAAAAAATTGTCCTTTCACTACCAATGCAATGAATATTCAATCAAAAATGGCCTCTTGCAGTCTTTTGTGTATTGAGATTGAGTTTACCTGCTGAAAGATGTGAAATTTATTTCTCTGCCCTTTGACCACCATACATCACTTTCTCACCCTTATCTATAAGAAACAATAAGTGTAGTTTTAAGGGTTTGTGGAAGGCTCAGTGAGAGATGTATATTTGCTGACATGTAACCTGACTACAGCCAAACATCATTACCCCTGTGACTGATTGGAGGGCAGCTCTCGCTTAACAGTTTGCATCCCTCCTGCAGCTGAGCTCCTTGACCATGCTTGCTGAGCTGACACAGCCTTTCAAGCGCTGTTACCAGTTCAATGGTTTTCTTGTATGAAAAGGCTCCTCTTCATTTAAACCTCTTCATCTTGATCATTGCTGATGAGCTATCAATAATTTCAAGCTGGTTGAGCATTCGGCTGAAGGTTAAATAAATCCAGTCTAGCTGTTTGCATTATTTTACAAAGCTTTATAATGTCAGGTCTGATCTCATTTTCTTAGCAAGCTGCTAAGGTTCTACTACAGCCGATAAATGCTTTCCACATACACTTATAAGGGGTTCTGTAGGTTAATGTCAATAGCTCTGATAAAACGTAACACATATAGTGATCACGTTTACAAATACATTGCGTGTTACAAAGTTCTTCCAGAAGAGTTGATCTTTTATTTCTGCAGTTTGTTACAAATGCATAATAAAAATGTAGACAACCTAAAGATATACGATTTTCTCTTAAACCGTAGATTTGGTCATTCCATGCATTACTTTTCAGTTACACTGCCACCACTTCATGGACTCCTTTCCCTGCCTTTTACCAATTCCTTATAGACTATAAGCTTGTATGGCCGGGGCTCCTAATTTATGTTTCTTGTACTCTGTTATCTGCCACACAGTTTAGTTGTTACAATGTGTCGTCCCAATATTGGGCTATATGAAGTGCTACAGAAGTCAACGGCGAAATATGGAGGGCTTTTCAAAGTTCACATATTGTACATTTGTTTTGCCCCTACTCTCAGCAGTATTTGCCAAGTAATATGTATGGATGTTGGCACACGCTACATGCTGTTAGATTTTTCAGATGAACCTCAGTTGTTTTCCTTTGAAATAAGCAGGGCTGGCTACATTTGGCAGTCAACTGTCCAGAAATTCCAGGACTATTCGTAAAAATGGGACACTTTTTTCCAGTGTCCATGAAAAAAAGGATGGGTCCGTGAATTTTAAGGTTCTTGAGTAGGTCATTTGGATTGTAATTAGCATTATTTTACAGGTCACAGTGACTGCTGGGAATGAGTTCATATCAGTATTAACCCATAAACATGTTACCTGTATCACTTTATATGATTTTCCAGTATGTCTGTAAAAAGTGCTGGTTGTCTGTGATTTTTGGATAAGCTGTTCACAAAAAAATCTAACGAGTTTCCCTGAAAATAAGACCTACCCCAATAATAAGCCCTACCCCAATTTTCACAGAGAAGGGGCTTGGAATATAAGCCCTACCCTGAAAATAATCCCTAGGTACACTACATGAAAAAAGGAATACTAACCTAGCAGGCGCCATCTGGGTCCCTCCCACTGCTCTCCGGCAGGCTTCTGTGCAGTCTTCAATGCAGACAGAGCATCTCTTGCTGGTGACGGGGCTTGAATACCTTGCCTCCAACAAGCTGATTGGCTTAGGTGGAACTCGTGAACCAATCAGAACCAGCGCTCGATGAACCAATCACAGCCATTCATTGAATGACATCATTCAATGGCTGTGATTGGTTCATCAAGTGCCGGTTTTGATTCGCTGAGGCGGCGCTTGTGAATCAATCAGAGCAATCACTTGATGGAAGCAGAGTATTCAAGCCCTGTTACCAGCAGGAGATGCTCCGTCTGCATTGAGGACTGCACGGAAGCCTGCCAGAGCGCCGGAGACCAGTGGAATGGACCCAGACAGTGCCTGCTAGGTAAGTATAAGACACTTCTCGAAAATAAGACACAGTGCCCCTTTGGGGGCAAAAATTAATATAAGACGGGAGAAACATGATATCTATCTATCTATTCTCACTTTCATGTTAATATACCACAAGCTACCTTTATATTTAGTTACTTTTAACTATGTGTAGTACGTACAGTACTGTGTAAAGGTTTAAGGCAGTTGTGGAAAAAATGCTGCAAAGTAAAAATGCTTTAAAAAATAGAAGTGTTAATAGTTTTTTGGTCAATTAAGAAAATGCAAAGTGATTGTACAAAAGAGAAATGAAAATCAAATCAATATTTAGTGTGATCACCTAGAGCAACATCGATTCTTCTAGGTACACTTGTACACAGTTTTTGAAAGAACTCAGCAGGGAGGTTGTTCTAAACATCTTGAAGAACTAACCACAGATCTTCTGTGATATAGGCTTGTCCATATCCTTCTGTCTCTTCATGTAATCCCAGACAGACTCGACGATGTTGCGATCGGGGCTCTGTGGGGGGGCCATATCATCACTTTCAGGACTCCTTGTTACTCTTTACACTAAATATAGTTCTTAATGACATTGGCTTTATATTTGGAGTTTTTGTCCGGCTGCAGAATAAATTTGCAGTCAAACCTGCAATTTTTATATTAAATAACATTTTACTTTGCAACTTTTTTTCCTCACCTGCCAAAAATGTTCAAACAGTATTGTATAATATATGTTTTTTTTTTGTTAAGACACAAATAACATTTATTTTTTAGCTTTTTCAAAAAGTAGCCAGAGGTGACACTGTTTCCTGAATGACTTTTAGTGAAGTTGATATACTTTAAATAAGAGGTATAATTTCAGTCAGGAAACAAGTCATACCGTAGTGTTAAATCTACCATTTCCACACGAGCCAGATTCATTAATAGATCTATAAATATAGACTGTAGAAGTATTGCCCTAATAAAAACTAGGGCTCTGTGATCCATTAATTACCAATGGCAACTTGGCACTGAGCATAGATAGCCTATGAATCAGAAATGCAAATGTAACAAAGGACCCTGCGTGAATTATAGAGGATAGATAATGGCAGATAAACTGTATGTTATGTTAGCTGAACCAGATACACTTCAAATATATTTGTAATACAAAATGTGTAAAGTGTGAATACAGATAGATGCCCAAAGTTGCCATGTCCCTTTCAATGAGCAATAATAGGGTAGCTGCATCTGTATGCATAAAACTGTTTTGCTTTTTTTAGTGTCTTTAATCTGTGCTGAAGATTTCCATTTAAAAGGACTTCTAATGAAAATTTCGGATGTAAATACAGGAATACACAACCTTTTTCAGTGTGAGGGCCACATTGTTGTATTGTTTTACCACAATAAGACCCCTTCCTGCAGCACCGCATCTCCTTTGCATGGAACTAACGCCCGAACCCTGCAGCAGAACATCTGCCTCTCACATTATCAACACCCCCTACCTGCTGCGCCACAGCTCCGCGTCACAGTCTCAATGCCCCTTCCCTGCTGTGCCAATTTTCTCTCTCTAACAGCCTCAATGTCACCTCTCAGCAGCACCACATCAGCCTCTCAGAGCACCAACACCCACTTTCTGCTGTGCTACAATTCCCCTGCACAACACAAATGCCCCGCTCCTATGCTACAACTTCCCCTCACAACACCAATACCACTTCCTGGCAGTACCATATTTCCCCCTCATAGATAGCTCCCTATATCCACTTCTGCACCAAAATATCTCCACCTTACAACACCAACCCCCTCAGTCACCCCATCAGCTATCATATCTCCCTTTTGCTAACACATCTTCCCCCAATTCCCTCCTTGAACCTCTGTAGCAGCCCCCCCCCCCACACCGATTTTATAGAGAAACACAGTTAGGCGCACAAGACTAACTAATGGCTGCGGGTTGTACACCACTGGTTTAATGGATGCCACTTAGTGATGTCCATCACTCATAGGATGTGACTGCAACAAAACCTATAGCACAATTTTTTCTTGCAAGACACCTCTGCATAGAGTAAAATAGCTCAGTCAGGAAGGAATTTTTTCCTTTAAATGGGGAAAATTGGCTTTTACCTCATTGTTTTTTTTGTCTTTCTCTGGATCATCATTGTGTGTTTTTTTGCGCACAAATAGCCATAGAAAAAGATTGCCGCTCGCGCGTGTAAAAATTACATGAACGGGCAATTTTTCATGTGCTGAAGACCTGAGCTTCATGAGCATGAAAATTACCCATTCACGGGATCAGCTGTGCTTTAAAAAGCGCAGTTGCTCCAGGAGGAGAGAGAGAAGAAGCCCATGCAGAGCTTTGGGATTTCCCCACGGCAGGGAGAAAGAGCAGAATTAACCGTTTTCAGGGAGAGATGAAGCTGGGCAATGGGTTAATCTCCATAGCTCCACTCTCTCTCCCTGCTCTGGAGAAATCCCCCATAGCTCTGCTCTCTCTCCCTGCTATGGCGAAATCCCCCATAGCTCTGCTCTCTCTCTGCTATGGGGAAATCCCCTATAGCTTCGCTCTCTCTCCCTGCTACTGGGAAATCCCTCATAGCTCCGTTCTCTCTCCCTGCTATAGGGAATTAATCCATAGTCCCATCCTCTCTTCCCATCCTATCCCCGAGGGATATCCCCATAGTGCAGAGAGAGTGGGCGGCGCAAAAGAGAGTGGGTGGGACTATAGGGCTTTTTACAGAGATTCCTCCATAGCAAATATATAGAGAGGCAGGGCTAGAGGGGCATTGCCAGAGGGTGCCATCTAGCCATGCTCCCTCCTCCCAAGCTCTCCTGGGAAGCCCTCAGAGAAAGCCCTGTAAACCCACCCCCCTCTCTCTCCCAGCTATAGGGAAATCCCTTGGGCAGAGACGTGGAAGGAGTCCCTTACTGCCCCCTGCTACTGGGGAATCGCCCAGCAGCGGGGCTGGAGGAATACCCCACTGCTTACAGCAGGACATTTACAACATGCTGCCCAGAAGCATATTTTACATGTCCCGCTGTAAATTCCTGTTAATCCCCGCGCGGATTAAGGTAACCCTTGGGGAGTCCCTTCACCCCCGGGGGGACTAACAGGAGTTTACAGTGGGACATTTAAAATGTGCTTCTGGTCAGTAGGTTTTAAATGTCCTGCTGTAAGCAGCGGGGGAATCTTCTTTTCATGCACAGGAGTTTCCATAAACTCCAGCTCCCATAGGAGTCAATGGAAACTCCTGCACAGCTCAAAGCAGATAGGTCAGGTCCTATCTTTGGTGCAGCCACAGTGCTCACCACATGTCCACATGTCCACATGTCCTATCTTTGTTATGTGCACGCTATTTTGCGTGCCTAACATTCTCTCATGTGAGCGATTCTATAATTACCTATTGATTCCTATTAGAAGCGTTAGAAGCACACAAAAAAAGTTTGTCTGACCGAGGCCTTACTTAGTTTTATATGTCTATATGCCACAATCAATGTACATCGCGGTATGTAAAGGGTTCACAGAGAGAGCATGCTCCCTCTGTTATGTCATCGGCCCTCCACAATATAATTGTGAAGGGCCGATGAGCTGCAATGGCAACCGGACACCAGGCACTGGTATGCGGGCCTGCCATGACTTGTGTTTGCTATTGTAAGTGATAAGGCATTGCAGTACAAAAGTACAGCAATATATTATCATAGCACTTTCCCCTGTCTGTATAAAAAAATTACAAAATGTAAAGAATCGCACATATTTGGTATCATCATACCCATAACAACCTATTAAATAAATTGGACACACTAGTTATCCTACATCGCAAAAAACATTACCTCCCTAAAAATGCTTATTTTCTTAATGTAGTTTCCACACCAAAAGCAATAAAAGTGATCAAAAAGCCCTGTGTACCCACAAATGGTGCCAATAAAAATTACAGCCCCTCACAAAAAATCAAGCCTTCAACAGAGCTCTGTCCATGAAAAAATAAAAAAAGTTATGGGAGTTTGAATGCAGTGATGTAAAAAATAATAATTTCTAAAAAAAGGGTTGTTATTGTGCAAAAGTGGTAAAACCTTAAAAATAATAATTTTAGTATTGTTGTAATTGTACTGACCCGCAGAAAAAAAAGTATCATGCCATTTCTACTGCATGATCAACGCTATAAAAAAATGGCAGAATTTGTTTTTTTCCTCTGTCCTCCCAAAAAAATTTATAAAAGTATTACAAAATATTATGTGTACACAAAATGGTACCAATAAAAACTACAGTTTGTTATACACACTATGATTCTTTGAAACCCCCATATGGACATGTCAATGGAAAAATAAAAAAGGTACAGCTTTTGAAAAGTGGAGTTGAACCCCCCCCCCCAAAAAAAAATGGTTGCTTCCTTTGGGCCATAATAGGCCTTTTTCCAGGGGGGCGGGGATATAGTAAATCCAGCTAGTTGTAAAATCTGCTTATATTTATTCCATAATTATATCTCTCACATATGTTTATAGGGTGGCTTCAACCTGTCATTTTAGAACCTAATCTACCGTTCAACCCCACCCTATCTCTTTCTCTCCACCCCTTCAACTTGAGATGCCAAAAAATATATACAAACATTTGGAACTGCCAACCTTCTTGACCATTTTTTCCTTTGAAGGGTCTCCAATTTAATCCAAGCAGATTTCTTATTCCATAATACACTCCGAAATATCATATAGAGTCTAAAAAATGTTGTAATGGAATCCAAAATGGAGAATTTTGAAATATATAAAGGAGTTGTGGCATTATAAGCCTTTAATAAGACTTCCCCTGCCAATTATTGACAATGGGAGACAATTTTAGACCTTGACCTTATCCTCAAACTTTCATACCAATGGAAGCAAATTTGTAAACCTATATTCTTGAAGCTTAGAAGATACCACAACTCCCAAATATTTGAATTCCTTCTCTGTTTGTAATTGCGTATGAATAGTCTACCAGCAAGGTATCTAAAGGAAGAATTAAAGTTTTCCCCCAGTTAATAATAAGACACGATATCTTACCAAGTATATAAAAAATGGACATAATAGGACTCATTGATCTACTCACATCCCCTGTATACAACAACAGATCATTTGTATATAGTAAGAAACATTCCTCAATTTCTCCATACTGCAATACAACTAAATCAGGTAGATTGCCTTAGCAAACCAGCCAGGGGCTCAATTGCCAAGGTCAAAGAGAAGAGTGGACAGGGGTGTCCTCTGGCTTGCTCCCCACTGTAACACCATTCATCACGAAATATGACCATTTATCCTCACTCTTGCCCCTGACATTGAATAAAGAAGTTTAACCCATGCCACTATATTACAACTTGACGCTGTCAAAAAGCATAGAGTGAAAAGACAAACCTGCTTCTACAAACTCGATGATCCGCCTGAAGATTCAGATATAACCTCCTTAAGTTAATAACAGATGATTTATTTACTAAAAGTAATCTATTCGCAAGTACCTTCACCAAGATTTTAACCCTTACAAATCCAATCTGTATCCTGGTTTTCCTAGGGGGCTTACTCTTTTTCTGCCGTTATACAATGGTGCTATATGCTGGCTAAAGCCAGTACTGCGTAAGGTGACATGTTGGATAGACTTCGAGAGCAGAGAGGCTGGCAATATACAGTAAGAGAACCCCGACGGATGTCTTCCAACATCAGAGCTGTACAGCCTTAAATCATAATGTCTTGGAGGTCAGAAAGTGGATTGAAAAGGGTTAAAGTCAGTGGTCAACCAAAATATTGGACTATCTGAAAGAGACAAATCCTTTCCTGGTTTAAAAATTAAGACAATGATAGCATTTTAAATGGATAAAATAGCAAAGAAAATTTTAAAAAGCAACAAATAATAGGTTTTACCATGTTTGTAATGACCCAGACATTGAAAATATTTTGTCATTTATTGCACTTGGTGAACACCGTAAAAATAATGAAAAAAATCTAATGCCAAAATTACTATTTTTCTTTTATTTGCTTCCCAAAAAATGCAATAAAAAGCAATCCAAAAGTCATACTTACTGTAACTCAAACTGCTATAAATAAAAACTACTGCTCTTCCCGCACAAAAACAAGTCCTCACATAGCGTTGTTGCTGGAAAAATAAAAATGCTAGCGGTCTTTGAATGCAGTGATGCAGATTCTTTTTTTTTTAAAGGAACTTTTATTTAGCCAAAAATAATTACAAAATAATTACAAATAAACACAGGCAACTGGCACCGCAGGTGCCCAACGCAATAGTGCAGTACGTTCCATAGATACCAGAACAGAATAATCATTACCTATGTCTATACGTACATTCCTCTTGACACATAATATTTGGCTAGAATTTTATATTTTATCTTTATCAGCTATTGCCAGTCAACAGAATCACAAAAAAGAAGAGACTTTAAATGCAATAACCAGATATAACAGAAAAAATTAAAAAAAGGGGAGAAAAAAAGAAAAAACATGAATCAGAATCCCCAAACCACGCTCCCTCCCTCCAGCACAACTCAAAAAAAAGAAAAAGAAAAAAAAATTTAGCTTAAAAGACAGGTTGAGCAGTGTTCTTCAATTTATTTCCCTCTTAATACCTAGACAGGCGCTCTCATTGCTGTTGCAGCAGTTCACCAAACCACCCCAGATCTTATCAAATTTTTCTGGGCATGCCCTGGCCATGTACATCAGTTTGTACATTGGGACTGCAGAGTTTACCATCTGGACCCATGCATTCCTGGTCGTCCTCCCAGGGTGTTTCCAGTTTAGTAAAATTACCTTCTTGGCATAAAAAAACAGCAAGTTATACAATGTTTAAGTCGCTGCAGCCACCAGCAGGTCCCCAACAAGCCGCAAAGGCACACTCAAGGGTGCATGATCCTTGGGGCCCCCAAGTCACTTCCATGAATGTGAGGACGTCACTCCAATAGTCCTACCGCATGCCACACTCCCAAGACATGTGCATGATGGTCCCATCAGCAACCAGACATCGTGGGCGTATCATCAAAGAGAGCAGACCCATAGTACGCAGCCTGGAGGGGGTATAGTATATGTGGTGCAAGAATTTGACTTGGATAAGTCTGTCTCTAGCACTAACCAAAGGGGGACCAGAACTCTTAAGTATGTCCTCATCCTCCCCCGACAGCAGATCGGGGATATCAGCCACCCATTTCTGCATGGCCTTCTCACCCAGCGTGACGAGATGTTGCATTAAATGGGCATAGCTAGACAGTTGCTTAACAAGGTTGCACATCTGTGCCAAGCCCTCCAGCCACATCAGAGACATTGAAATAGATAGGCCCCCAAACTGGACCCTGACTACATCCCGCAGCTAGTAATATCCAAAGTAGAAATTCTCAGGCAGGCCATAGGTGATCTGCAGCTGCAGGAAAGTGCAGAACGCACCCTCACTGGCTATATCAGAGAGGACATTGACGACCCCAAGTCTCCAAAAAGCAAACTGTTCAATAGTAGTAAAAAATAAAAATATACCATATGGACAAACGTATTTGGACACTGCAGAAAATCAGCAAATATGCTGGGAAGGGCATGGGTAAAATAAAAAGCTGCTCATTTTGTAATATCTATTCATTCATCCGATCGAGCACTTGTGGAATGAACTGGAGCGACGGGTACGACACCGCCACCCACACCCATCTTCACAACAATCTCTTCTCACAGCCTTGCACGAGGAATAGTGAGCTACTCCTGGAGCCCAGACTTACAGAGAACTTGTGGAAAGTATGCCTCGACGTGTTACCGCTGTAATACAAGTAAAAGGAGGGCCGACACCTTACTAAATAGGATAATAAAGAACGTTTTCTGTAAAACATGCAGTATCCAAATACTTTTGTCCATATGGTGTAAACTTGGTGATCCAGTAATTGTGCTCATCCATATAAGAAAGTTATGTTATTTTTACTGAATGGTGAACACAACGTAAAAACAAGTCCCCAAAACAAGGATGGAATCTCTGGATGTTTTTTTCAACTACACCTAAAAAAATGTAATAAAAGTTATACAACATATTTTATGTACAACAGAGTGGTGCCATTAAAAAATTCAACTTGTCCTAAAAAATCAAGCCCACAGACAGCTATGTCAACAAGTTATGAGGAGTTGAGGAGTTTGCTGCATCGCTTCATTTCTTGGTAAAGCCATCGGACTAGTCAAGGGAATCACCACACTAAATATTTGCTATTGCTTCCAATGTTGAATGGGCAGCCTCACAGTGGAAAGAATTTACAGCAGCATTCGTAGATACCTGCGCCTGTGCGGGATCATGAAGCACACATGCATCACCAGCTTACTTCCTCCCCTTTATTGTAACTCTGTTAAACGACAGACAGGCCTCACAATAAACCAGCCTCAGCTGTCACTGCTCCTCCACTTCTGCACCCTTCTGAGAAAAATGAGCTAGCAATGTAGCATTGGGCTGGCTTCAAATGGACAATAAAATAGTGCGAGATTTGTCTGTTGCAAGTCGCATAAATATGAACCCCATTCTTTTAAATTGGGTCATTTTCACGAGCGATGTTTTCCCGCATGGCATTGCAATGTGATGCTATGGGGGGAGCAAATTGTGGCATGTCCTATCTTGTGCGTGGTCTCGCCTCTCACCGTCCATTGTCGTCAATGGGGCTGGCGGCAGCATTGCACCATATGCTAGGTGCACACAATGCGAGGTCTCCCATTGATAGCTCCTTGCATCCCCGCATCCTTGCATATTACAAAGGATGGCAAGGGCAATAAGGGGTCAGAATTCACTGCCCCTTATTGCACTTGCCTGTGTGAAGTTAGCCTGGCAGGTGGGAGCTCTCCTGGTGTGTCTCCACTGCTCACCTCACACTCTACTCCACACCTCAACAAATATTGATATTTTACTATGCAATCCCTCTATGATGTCATTAATAAATATATGAAAACGAAATATATCAAAAATTGAAAATGATTGAAATTAAAAATAGAGTTTGTTTAAAGGTGAAAAAGCAACATGACGGGGTGTGACAGATAAGAGAACCTAACCAAAGTCAATTATTTGCACAAACATTCAACTGATATCAATAGGAAGGTTAACATACATATTTCTTAATATAATAATAATCTTTATTTGTATAGCGCCAACATATTCCGCAGCGCTTACATAGACAGGGGGGAATACAGAAAGACAAAATACAAACATTACAGAACCACGGTTACATATAGTAATCAGTTGATGGAAACAATAGGGGTGAGGGTCCTGCTCCAACGAGCTTACATACTACAAGTAATGGGGTGATACAGAAGGTAAAGGGGCTGGAGATGTGCACGGTATGGCGAGGTGGAGAGTGAGCGATGCTATACACATAGACAATGGTCAGACATTTAGCCGTGTGACGGCAGAAACGGTGTGACTGCAGGAGCGGTTTATGATGGCTAGCAGGGATTGCAGTCAGTAGGTCAGGGAGCATGTTATCAGGCGGAGTACAGAGAGGTTTGTTTAGGGAATGCGGTATGCCTCCCTGAAGAGGTGCGTTTTTAGAGCACGCCTGAAGTTCTGCGAGTCCTGGATTGCTCGGGTAGCCTTTGGTAGTGCGTTCCAGAGGACCGGTGCTGCTCTGGAGAAGTCTTGGAGGCGGGAATGAGAAGTTCGAATTAAAGGGGCACTCTGTCTGGTTTCATTAGCAGAGCGGAGAGCCCGGGCTGGTTGATGGATTGAGATGAGGGAGGCGATATAGGGGGGCGCTGCACTGTGGAGGGCTTTGTGGATGAAGGTAGCGAGTTTGAATTGAATTTTGTATTTAACGGGCAGCCAGTGCAGTGACCGGCACAGGACAGAGGCGTCCGAGTAGCGGCTGGACAGGAAGATGAGCCTGGCTGCCGCATTCAGGATGGACTGGAGAGGGTAGAGTCTGGTGCAGGGGAGGCCGATCAGCAACGAGTTGCAATAATCGAGCCGGGAGTGGATGAGGGCGACAATAAGCGTTTTTAACGTCTCCACAGTGAGAAAAGAGCGGATTCTTGCGATGTTCTTGAGGTGCAGCTGACATGTTCGGGCAAGAGATTGGATGTAGGGGGCAAAAGAGAGATCAGAGTCAAATATGACCCCAAGGCAGCGGGCGTGTTGTCTAGGAGTTATGGTGGCGCCACACACTGAGATGGAGATGTCAGGATGAGGTCGGTTAGTGGAGGGTGGAAATACCAGTAAGTCAGTTTTAGAGAGGTTTAGTTTTAGGTAGAGAGAGGACATGGTGTTAGAGACAGCGGACAGACAGTTAGTGATGTTTTGGAGGAAGGGTGCAGAGATGTCACGGGCAGAGGTGTATAGCTGGGTGTCATCAGCGTACAGGTGGTATTTGAGGCCAAAACTCCTGATGGTTTGTCCAATAGGGGCTGTGTAGATAGAGAAGAGAAGGGGGCCAAGGACCGAGCCCTGGGGGACCCCAACAGCAAGGGGAAGAGGAGGGGAGGTAGAGCCAGCAAAGGAGACACTGAAAGAGCGGTCAGATAGGTAAGAGGAGAACCAGGAGAGGGCAGTGTCCTTTAGGCCATGTTTATGTTTATCTTTATGTTTATCTATAAAATGACTGAACAGAGAAACACCGGTGTGAATAAAGCTTTATCTACAACATGTCCACTGTAATAAATTGGGTGATACCCCTTATTTGAGCTCAATTACAGATCTCTGGTGCAGCCATTTAACCTTCTCTACCCCTCTCCTATACAGAAATATTCAAGAAGGTAGACCTTTTGAATTAGTATGGATAGATATCACCAATCAGTGTTTGCCTACCTGTCTTAGGCTGGGCTCACCGTATGCTTACGGCATATTACACAGGCTCAGTACGCCCCTTATATACGTGGTAACTCGCTGGTAATCAATTACATTGCCGTACGCAGTTCCGCTCACATTAGCATGTTGGAATTGCGTGATACACAAGAGCAAAATAGAACTTAGCATGTTCTATTTTACTGCATATGTATGTGAGATAGAGCCCATTGTTCTCTATGGTCGCGTATATACACACCCCCATACGCAATTACATTGCATTTGGGCAGTGGGTTGGGTTATGTAAATAAAAAAAACAGGTGAATTGTGCATGACCGCGTGTGTGAGTACACATTTATGCACAGTGCAGTTTCACCACCATAGGTGGCAGTATGCAGGGTCACGGCCAGCTCCCCAGCTGTAAAAGTGCTGTAAAATACTGCGGGACCCTCGCCGCATTTTACGCTTAGAGCCATGTGAGCCCGGTCTTATTCGCAGAGCCAGATGAAAACAGATTGACCACAGAAGAAAAATAGTCTGCAGTATATTTCATACTAGGGGTGTAACTATAGAGGATGCAAGGGATGTGGATGCTCCTTTTCCCAAGAGTCTTAGGGGGCCCATAAGGCCTCTCTTCTCCATATAGTAAGCCTAGTAGTATGAATAAAGCATTATAGTTGGGGGCCCTGTTACAGATTTTGCATTGGGGCCCAGAAGCTTCAAGTTACACCTCTGCTTCATACAGTATATATATTACAAACATGTCTTTGTATTCATTCAAATTCTGGCCAAACATTTCCAAACCTGGGAGTTTACTTTAACCCTTTACAATCCACTGTCTGACGTCTAAACACATTCTGATTGAAGGCTGTACAGCTCTGATGTTGGAAGATGTCTGGCAGTATTCTTACTGTAGATTACTGGCCGCTCTGTTGTTGGGGGCCTCTCCGGCATGTCCCATACCGCAGCATTGGCTCTAGCCAGCAGATGGCACCATTGTATAATGGCAGAAATAGAAAGCCCCCTAGGAAACACTGAATGCAAAACTGGATTGCAAAGGGTTAAAACTTTAAACAATAAAAAGATTAAAACTGAATTACAAAAGTCCTCAGCTCGAATGTATTCTATGTCCTCCTGTGCAGGGTTTCTAAAACTCAAGAATAAACTCTAAATGGTTGCCAGAATATTGTTGTCCTTTATTTTACTGTACCCATAATAAGTGACATTGTTTTTTAAAGACTTTGTATCTACAACTGTAAATGGAAAGATTTTATGATCCACTTAATAGGTATAACAAAGATACATATGAACATCCTTCCGTTTTCTGGCCATAACCTACATGGTCCTGATGCATTGTATGGCTCTTTGTGTATCATACATCACAGTACATTAAAATTAATAAACATTCTTTGCTGAGGAAAGAAAAATAAAAGAGTTGTGTAAACAGCAGCGGATGTACATCAGAACACGTCACATAAATATTTCACTATCAAACAAGAATTGTAAATGATACCACATACTCTGTAATTGAAAATTTTATTATACATTAGTGAAGTCACCCATTTGTCTAATCATAATCAGTTCCAATAAAATCTCATTTAGGAAAGTTGAATGAGGTTCAGGGTGGATGGCTAGAACTCCCAGGCAGTGATCTCTATTTATAAAAGGAGAATGACGATACAATTTCACTTAGCTCTTCGGAGCAAATTTTACTTATTACTTGAACTTGACATTCAGTTTTACCAAGTATGTGTTGTCACATTATTAATCAGCAAGCTCTCATTACTATATACATTTAAACTTGGGAAAGGAAAAGCTTGCTTATGAGTATTAATTCACCTTGCTGCACTAGAAGGTCATTTTTTGTTTTACAGCATTGAGCTCACCTACACAAGTGACATTGTTATGATAACAATAATCCCCTTTATTTATATAGTGCATGCCTATTACATCGCTTGCTACTGAGTTCTGTCCCCAGTGGGGCTAAAAAATCTATATATTCACCTATCTGTATGTTTTTGGAGTGTGCAAGGAAACAAAAGTACCCAGAGGGAGCACGAACACGGGGAGAACATGCAAACTCTCTGCAGATGTTGTTCTTGGTGGGATTTGAAATCAAGACTCTGGCGCTGCAAGGCAACAGCACTAACCACTAGTCCACCATGATTCCTACTGTGCAACTCTGAAGTGACTTTAATAGCTTACAGTATATCTCACCTCCTGGTGTCCTAATACCTGTAACCTGAATATTAATCTTACTTACACTGCCATAACATAAGTGGAAGTCTGTAAATCTGAATCCAAAATAGAGTATAGACCAGGCAGCATCAGATGTATCCAAAGTATTTTCTTTATTTCTGCATAAAAAACTGGCGACGTTGCGACCCGTCCAAGGGTCTTTATCAAGCTTGGACGGGTTGAAACGTCGTCAGTTTTTTATGGAGGAATAAAGAAAATACTTTGGATACATCTGATGCTGCCTGGTCTATACTCTAATTAGGATCTCTGTGGTGGGTCATGATCTGGACCCTGCTGGGCTCTGCATTTTTTTTACCCTCCTCGCCTGCTAATACGGCTTTGAAAGACACCGGGGAGCTTGATTTTATTTCCCTAAAGTGCTACTGCTGATATAATTTTGACTACGACTGTAAATCTGAATCCAGACCAACCTTTGCAGGAATATTCTAAAGGCCCATTTAGAGACAACAATTATCACTCCAAATTCACTCAAAAGCCATCTTTTGAACGATAACTGTTGTGTCTAAATGTGCCCATCTTTCAGTTTTCTGACGAATGATGGAATTCAGTTCTGCCTGAAATCCATCGTTTAGCAGAAGAGCTGATAAGACAGACTGCAAGCTGTATTCTGCCGGGAAAGAGCTGATAACAGCTGATTTCATTGTCTAAGCTGTTCTCAGCTGTCAGCCCCGGCAGAAGAACAAAGCAAAAGTATTCAGCGGACAGCGAATGGTCTGTTCCCTGAATACAGCTCCTAGTGGCTCATACACTGCTAATTGGTACTAATAGGCATTAGTACCAATTAGTCGTTTATGCAAAATGATCGCTCAAAAGCCATCTTTTGAACGATCATCTTTGTGTCTAAATGGGGCTTTAAAATATGTAAGCAAAGTACAAACAACTTATTAGTACATATTTTCTACACTTTTTTCATACATTTGCAATAAAAAGAAAGTGAACCCTTTGAAATTACCTGAATTTCTGCTTTATTACTAATAAAATGTGATCTAAGTGTTATCTAAGTTACAGTGCTAGACAAACCCAATCTAACTGAACTTAGAACACACAAACAGTTGTAATGTTCATGTTTATTGATCACATTGATTAAACACTCATAGTGCAGAAAGAAAAAAGTAAGTCAACCTCTCTGTTAACAACTTCTTCAAGAGCTAATTGGCAAAGATGTTTCATTTAAGGAGATTAGATTGCAAGTGTAAGTTTCACGGGTATTTTGTCCATTAAATAAAGGTACACAACACCTGGTTAGTGACAAATCTGTTCTTCTCAAAAAAGATTAGTTATTGTGAACCATTCCTTGATGAATGATGTTTATGGAAAGACACCACAAAGGAAGCTGCTACTGTCCAAACATTGTAGACCATCTGAATTTGTCCAAGACCACCTGGATGTTCTACAATGCTACTGAGAAAATGTTATATGGAAAGATGAGACAATAGTGAAACTTTTTAGCACACATTCATAACACTATATTTGCTGGGGGGAAAAACACTGCACACCAGCACCAAAACCTCATCCAACAGTAAAGAATGGTGGAGGGAGCATGATTTGGGGATATTTTTCTGCATCATGGCCCGAATGCCTTCTGATTTAGGAAGCAATGAATTATAATGTGTATCAAAACATTTTATAGGAGAATGAAAGGGCAACAGTCCATGACCTCAAGCTGACAAGACATCGGGTGATGCAGCAAGACAAGGACCCAAAGCACACAAGTAAATCAGTGATTGAAAACGAAGGAGATTTGTGTTTTGTAATGGCCAAATCAAAGTTCTGATGTTAATCCTATTAAGATGCTGTGGTATGACCTGAAGAGGATTGTGCAAGCAAGGCATCCCAGAAATATTGATGAACTGAAACACATTTGCAGGGAGTCAAGGTTCCTACTGCCTCATCAATTTTGTACAAATCTTATTTGCAGTTCCAGAAAATATTTGATGGAGGTCATTGTTCCTAAAGGAGGATTTAGAAATTATTAGTCCCAATAGCTCACTAGTTTTTCTCTTTCTATACTGTGAATGTTTACTCAATGTGATCAATAAAGGTCATGATCGATATAACTGTTTGTGTATTATTAGTTTAGTTAGATTATGTTTGTTTATAATTTTGACTTAGATAACAATCAGACCATATTTTATAAGTAATCAACACAGAAATCTAGGTAATTCGAAAGGGTATAATTAAAGTTTCTTGCAGCAGTATTTCCTAAATGCAATTGTCAAAATATATTCAAATTGACTCCAATTGCAGTAAATTCAGTTAAAGTCTAAAAAAAATGACTAAAATCTATAGTAAAAATATATACTTTAGATCAGAGGCATAACTTGAAGCTTCTGGGCCCCGATGCAAAATGTGTAGCAGGACCCCCAACTATAATGCTTCCTTCACGTACTGGGTTCTCTTTATGGAGAAAAAAGGCCTTATGGGCCCCCTAAGGCTCCTAGGCCTGGGTGCAACCGCATTCTCTGCATCCCCTATAGTTATGCCTCTACTTTAGATGTACAGTCCCTAAACACTTTATGGTAATAAACGTTCTAAAGGTAAACTATAGAGATCATAATCCTATATATTAACTGTTAATCAACGTTAAGACAGTTGTTTTCAAAAATGCAAGGGCCATGGCAATCAGATGACTGCCACATGCCTTGCTGCCAACACCCTTAAGACAGATTACCAGTCTAGATCTGATTCCCTACAGAGGTCATATCAGCATATCCAAAACTCGTTTGATGATCTCCTACAGAGCTCCTACAATGCCTATATCGGTCTTTACAAAGTTCATGTCATACACTATCAGACACTGACCAAGTCTGGTGGGCAAACACTTTCTGAGTCATCAATTAACATTGATTGGACCAACTGACTGTGTCAGCTGTCTCACCTGTGGGAACATGCTGCTGCCTTGCATGAGAATGACATTGTAAGTATGTCATGGGTGAGAGATGGAGCCGGAGTCAACTCACTTATTAGGAGACTGTTGGACAGCGCTGAGGCCTCCACAGAACATCCTGGTATTAGCTCACATCAAGAACTTGTGTATAGGGTTGGGCAGGCTGTCTGGTCTGACACCCCTAGAAAATAAAAAGCTAGATTATAAAATATAACAAGGGGGGGGGGGGTAAGGTGGCCAACTGCATGACGGAGACTAGTGGAATACCAAGAAACTGTATGACAGACCCAAACTGACAATCTACTCTAACATGACTGTAACAGGGAGAAACCCCTTCCAGGATCTATGTTCATGAGTCATAGGGAACAGCTAGTACAAAGAGCAGATATCAGTTTAATGGGCCTAGTGGGTCCATGTATTCTGCTTCTACTACTGATAACAAACTGGGCAACCTCTTTATAAATCTATGTATTATTGGCTGTATTGATTGAAAAATCACTCTATGTAAATGGTCACTGACATTGGTATAATGCGGTGCAGGGGCTAGTTTACTCATATCAGTTATTAAGGATTCAGGAAACTGCTCATAGACAGATAATACATCTTGTAGCATCCAATGCAATAGAATTGTATGTACAAATGAACTTTTATCAACCACAATACTGGTAATTGAAGCAGTTACATGTTTGCAGATATTCAGTACCATGGACAGAACTGCAGCATCAATCATTAGAGGAATGTAAAGGCCAGTGGAAAGGAAATTCCAGCAAAACTGTTTCTCATAGCATGACACTAGGTGTCAGTGAAGGGTAATCGTTGTTTCAGTGTTCAGCTAAGCCTGGTACGATAACTTGTGGCAGCCCAGGAATGATGTTTTATAGCGAAGGTGAAGCATAGCTTAATACAAGCAGATGACATATATTACAATAAAAGAGGATATAGTTGTCTACTGTTTTTAAAGGCAGCAATAAAAGAAGAATAATGAAGCAGTTTAAAAGCTAAAAGACAGCTGTCAAGCTCAATGGCTGTGATAAATGTCTAAACACCCACTTGGAGAAGAAATCTGCTCCCTGGAGACCACCGTCCAAAAAATTAATTACTGCAATTCAGCATCTTTAAATTTGCCACTTAATATACTGCCACCATAATTAAATTTCCAGCCCTGTGACCTTGAGACCATTTCTTGAGATAATAAATGAGATCAAGGTTTAATCTATTCAGATGCAAGTAGAAACTGTCCAAGGGAGCACCAAACCATGAGAGCGCAGTCAAGGTCAGGAGCGGCGAGTATGAATAAGGTGTTAGGGCTCTGCTCATTCCAACCACTTAACAAAAATGTTTGTTTTATCTCCCAATATTTGCTATCAGGTAATATACCAAAATGACCTGCTCTGCTACATTGTACTATTCACCATCATTTATCACTTCCACCATTCATAACATACTTTAGGGATGACAATAAACTGCTTCACTCTCTATTCTTGGAAATTGCAGGAGTTTTGTAGAGATTAAAAGGGTGCTCTGAGTTTTGGGGTGAATGTCATAAATTCCCTTTACTGTGCTCAATATAGGAAAATAAAAATCTTTTAATATATACATACAATACTGAAAAAGACGATTCCTGTGCAACCTCCCATAACATCACCCACTCTGGGCCATTGTTTAACCCTTTAAAGATGTAGCTCTTTTTTGGGTCTTAAAGAGTAAAAGTATTCCTGCACATAAAACTTTGATCGACCCCTATGTGGCCAATCAATCATCTGTAGTACAACTTTTAACAGGCAATTTTTCTCACAGGTGGCTTTTATCTCATGTCTATGGGCACCTTAAGTATTGTTTAGATATTTTTCCATAAATCAATAGTATGGTGATACAAAACTTTATAATATATCGTATTACAAAAAATGCTTGTTTCTCAGACTCCTCCTCTTTTACTACCCCTGCCTCCTGCACTGAGCAGTCACTCTCAATTCACTGATAAAATCCATCTTCAGACAGGGAAAAATGAATGCAGATTATTAGCTCACTGAGAGATCAGGTTACAGTTGCTGCCCATAGAAATGTATAGAGAGAAGAGGAGGAGAACAAGAAAAAGAGACATAAGACCCACAGAGAACCTGCTGCATCTAGTTATAATGTATTTTTAATGGCACCATCTTGGAGTATAGTTGCAAGAAAGTAATAATGCTAATTACTGCTGTGCAGTGTTCACCAGAGGTGTAACTTGAAGGTCCTGGGCCCCAATGCAAAACCTGTAACGGGGCCCCCAAGTATAATGCTTTATTCCTAGTACTGGGCTCCCTATATGGAGAGGAGAAGCCTTATGGGCCCCCCTAAGGTTTCTGGGCCCGGGGGCAACCGCATCCCCGGCAGGATCTCCATTATTCTGTGTGTGCTATGTATGGAAATGTTACGGCACTCTGACCCCCGCCAGGTGGGGTGCCCTGAACTTCCTGCACCCCACTGTCCCTGCCTACTTGCCTCGACCCTGGCTAACCCCAGGCGGACAACTGGACGGCGGTCCCTATCCTGGCTAGGGACCTGGCGACTACAAGGATACCACTAACTAACGGGGGACAGAGTGCCGACAGAAAAGGCAGATGGAATGGCCAAACAGGAACAGACTGAGGTAAAGGCAAACAAGAAGGAGACTGACTAGCAACTAGTACTGCCTGAGACAGAACTGACTAGAGGCTAACAGAACCAAACAGGAAACAATGAGCAAAGCAAAGCTGGGAAGGAAACTGACGAGCAAGCTAGGGAACTGACTGAGCAGAACTGCAGACAGGACTGACTAGTAGCTGACAGAACCAATAACTGGCAGTGAGCTCAGGTCACTGCCAGCCTTATAAACGAAAGACTCCACCCAGGGGCGGAGAGTGGGAGGAGCCAACTCCCCCACTCAAGCACAAGAGAAAGGAAGGGATGCGGGCGGCGTCCTACAGGCGGACCCGCCCATGCCACCGCACACCGGCTGCCCCACGTCCCCGGGAGAGCCCAGATGCCACAGCTCCAGGGCGCCAGAGCCGACACTGGAGCGGCACGCGCTGACCGCGGGACCCTGCGCCGCACTGCATGGTAACAGGAAACATCATAGCAGCTAGTCTTTGTCTTCTCTTAAGCAAGATGACTTGTATTTTTAATGATACCATTTTGGAGTGTAGTTGCAGGAACATGAAATTCAACCATTGAATGACCTAGATTTATGCAATGTGGTCTGATTGTTATCTAAGTCACAAATAGAGACAATACATTCAAACTAAACTAATGCCCAGCGTTGTACTGTTTCTGTCCTTTTTGAGAACATTAAGTGAATATCCACTGTGCACGAACAAAAAGTAAGCAAACTTTTGCTTCTAATAACCTGTAATTCCCCTCAGGGCTCGGTTAGACGAGCATGTGTTTTGCGTGCTCATAATGCATGTTTCTAAAAGAACCAATGGGTTTTATAGAAGCGTTCATATGCGCAGAATTAGCAGCGTAAAAAAATATTGGACTTAGGTGCACGTTTTGCCGGAGTTTCCATTGACTCTTATGGGAGCAGGAGTTAATGGAAACTCCTGCGCAGCAGGGCATTTAAAAGGTGCTTCTGTCACAGTGTTCAGTGATGAGGGGACTCCCCACGCGGATAAAAGAATCCCCTGCCACAGCTGTCACAGCTGTGGCAGAGGACCGCGATGCTATTCCATTGCTGCTGCTGCTGTCCCATTGAAAGCAATGGGATGAAGGCAACCCCCGCAGGGATTTTCGAGGAAGGGCTTGAAATAAAAGCCCTTCCCTGAAAATAACCCATAGCTGCTGGGAAAAAAAAACATCACCTAGCAGCACTGTCAGGGCGCCGACAAGTCTTCTGGCTCAGTGCAGAGACCAATTACAGCCATTCAATAGGCGCGCAAAAAAACATACTCATGTGACCGAGCTCTTAAGCAGCAATTATCTCCACCAAAAGTTTCCTGTTGCTAAAAAAAGCATTTGCACACTTCATTGAGAAATTTGGGCCATTTCGCTTTACAAATATCACTTTATCAATATATCTGGGATGTCTTACATGCACAGCCCTGTTCAGGTTATGCAACAGCATCTTAATTCAGTTAAGTTCAGGACTCTAACTTGGCTTTTCCAGAACATTAATCTTCTGGGACTATTTCCCTAGCATTCTCCTGTAAAAAGGCCTTAGATTCCACTATTATGTTAATGATCCCAAGGCATCCAGGCCCTAAGGAAATAAAGCAGTCCCAAACCATAATGCTCCCTCAGGGCCCAGTCACACGGGCATATCGGCACCCGTACACCGGCGCCGATGCGCCCGTGTGACTGAGCCATTACTGCAGAAAGAAGATGGCTGTACCTGAAGACGGACGTCTCTCTGCAGTGCTGATAAAAGAATACATGACCGGCAATGAAGCCGGTCACATGGTCTTTCCTCCGGCGCTGCAGAGAGATGTCCGTCTTCAGGTACGGCCGTCTGCTACCTGTAGTAACACAGGCGCCGATGCGCCCGTGTGACTGAGCCCTCATCCATATTTCACAGTTGGGATGAGGTTTTAATGTTGGTGTGCTGTGTTCTTTTTCCTCTAAATATACTGCAGCATTGTACATTTGAGCTAAAAAATTTCACTTTTGCCTCACCAGTCCATTGAACCTTTTTTCCAGAAGCAGAAGCATTCAGGAACATCCAGGTGGTCTCGGGCAAACTTGTGATGAGCTGCAATGCTTCTTTTTAATTTTATTTCTTCAGCAGCTGCTTTTTTCGTGGTGTCCTTTCATGGAGACAATTCTTGTTCAGTGTTTTTCTAATAGTAAGCACAGAAACAAAATGTTTGCATTTTGGTAAGTCTTCTGCAGGTGTTCTGCACTATTAGGGCGCCCACCCACTGGCGATTTTTTTTCCTTTGCGTTTTGCGTTTTTTCTCAAGAGCAATTAGTTTTGAATGTACTCCTGTCCACTGGCGTTTTTTTTTTCAGTCCGTTGCAATTTTTAACATAGGAACTGTCAGTTGCATATGTGTCCTTATTTTTCTCTTAATGCACCCATGAATGTCAATGTAAATTAACGGAAAAAGCCGCGAAAATGCCGCGAAAAAGCCGCGAAAACGTGCGGAAAACGTGCCGAAAACGCTGCGTTTTTCACGCACGAAAATCGCAAACGCCAGTGGGTGGGCGCCCTTACACTTGGGTTCTTTCTCACTTCTTTCAGGTTTGCCCATTGAGCTCTTTGTGTGATCTTAATGGGATTCCAACTGCTCTTGAGAGTAGTAAGTCTCTCACTATGTTCCTCATTTGCTGATAATTTGTCTTACCATAGAGTAATGTATATCCAGGTCTTGAGCAATTCCTTTGTAGCCTTTTCCAGTTATATGCATCTCTATAATGCATTGTCCTAGGTCTGTTTAAAGTTTTTTGACTCAAAGCATAGTTCATACTGCCAAACTTTTTTGAGAAGAACAAATTTATCAGTAACCAGGATTTGTAGGCTTTTATTTAATGGGTGAAGCAGCTATGAAACCCCCACTTTTAATCTAATTTCCTATGTTTCAGAATGCACCTCGCCGTCCTCTGTTTTTGAACTTAACCATGATAGCTCTCAGATGGACAGTCATTCATCTAATTATGCCACGTTGCACGTTTCCCCATCAATGTCTAGTTTTCTTACTTATACCTTGGTAAAAAATGTTAAAAGCAAAACATTTCTTTTTTTAATCTATAATTTGTAGTTTCACTTGCAGTGGCTATCTAGAGAACTGCCTACTCGTTTTGTCTATCATTCTGCCCCTGATGATCAGTGGTGTAGCTATAGGGGTCACAGAGGTCACACTTGTGACTGGAACCCTAAGCCAGGGGTCTACAAGCCTCCCTCACAAAATTAACACTGACTGCAGTATTTATGTATTAGTAACAAGTTGATTCTTCACATCTTCCATGTGCTGTGCAGCAGTGCAGTATCCCAATTTGTCCTCCTCTATCTGCTGTACTTCAGAATCTGAGTAAGCGGAACCAGAAAGGAGCAGACAGAGGAGGACAAATAAAGATATCACGCTACCACACGACCTGTGGAGAATGTAAGGAACAGTACAGTACAGGGAGTGAACAAAGGTGACATTATCTCATGTGGGCACGATGGTGGCATTGTTACTTTGTGGTGGGCACAAAAGGCCCATTATTATGTTGTGGGAGGTACAAAAAGGGCACTATTACTTCATGAGGGCACAAAAAATACAATGAGGGGGCATTATTTGTGGGCACAGAAAGAAGGCACTTTCACCTCATTGTAGGGCTAAGGGGGCATTATTACTTTGTGGGGGACGCAAAGAGGGCACTGTTACATGATGAAGCACAAAAGAGGCAGTAAGGAGGCTTACATTATTCTTCCATTTACATATATATATATATATATATATATATATATATATATAAAGAATGTCATCACTCTTAAGTTTTATTTTAGGTGAATACGTACATGTCCTGTGTGGAACACAGAAAGATTAGTAGTTCTTTGTGGGTGGCACAAATAGGACACTATAAGATCATGAGGACCAAAAGGGCCAATAAGGGGGCATTATTACTTTGTAAGACCGCAAAGAGGGCAGTGTTACCACACTAAAATACTAAGGAGGCATTATTACTTTGTGGGGGGACAAATGGGCCATTATTACTTTGTATGGGACATACAGTAATTAGGACATTATTACCTCATGAGGACACAAAAGAGGCATTATTACTTTGGGGGGGGGGGGTCATTAGTACCTTTCTGTAGCACAAAGGGGACGCTTAGACACTATTACATTGTGGGGAGCACAAAGGTGGTATTATTTTGTGCCTCACACAAGGTAATAGTGGTCCCTTTGGCTCCTACATAAAGTAATCCCTTTTGTTCCCTCTTTGTGCCCCACAAGTTGATAATGACGCCTTTGTTGCCTCCCACAAAGTAATAATGCCTGCTTGCCCAATTTTGTGTCCTTATGAGGTACCCTATTAATGCACTTCCACAAAATAATAATGCCTCCTTATTATCCCCATGTGGTAACACAGCACTCTTTATGCCCACAGAAAGTAATAATGCCACCTTGAATAGTGCCTTCTGTGTGTCACCTACAAAGAAAAAATAGTCCTTTTGTGGTCGACACAAAGTAATAATGCCCGCTTACTGCCTCTTGTTCTGCCATGAGGTAACAGTGCCATCTTCATGCCCCTACAAAGTAATAAGAACCTTTTTGTGCCTCGCACAAAGAAATAGTACCTCTTTTAGTTCCTACACAAAGGAACTTCCCACTGTTAATTTATGGGAAGTATAAAGGATGAACTATTACTTTGTGGGACATAAAGGGAACAATATATCTGGAGCATTGAGGGGGGCATTAATGAGCTGATAACAATAAGATTAATTTAATTGATACTAGTGGAAATTCTAAAAGTAAAATGGCCAGGAAAACTTAATATATGTGTATGCCATGGCATGTAGATAATTAAAAATAAACTGAAATTCTTACATTCAGTGGACAGAATGTAAACATGATTTTAAATAGCATGTGAAGTAGCGTATAGAGATCCTGTCTATCTCTCTATTACAAAATATTGCTTACATCTGAAATCTACTAATTCACATGTACCCAAACTATTCTTGTCTGACTGAAGTCACTGTGAAATGCTTTATTCTTCCATTTACATATATATGAATGCCATACCTGTTAGGTTTTATTTTTAGGTGAATATGTAGAGGTCTTGTGAAAATTGCAACGTATGCATATAGTGATTGTAACCAAGGAGCGTTAATTGCTCTTGAATAATGAGCAATCAGTGTGTTGTGCAATTCCAGATGTGTATAAAATAAAACATGTAAAATCAGCATTTTGCACATGTCATTGCTGATTTGTAATGGAAATGTGGATGCAGGTACTAAAAAAAATGTGTATAAGTCATAGTTGTATTTTATCATATGGTGGTTCATATGAAATTGTCCTCTGATATTTGAAGGCTTACACGCTTGAATATACATGTCAAACCAATACTGATGTTTGCACACATATTAATGGTTCAGACTACTTAAAAAAGCTACAGTAATCATATAGTTGTATGACTATATCACTAATTATAGTCTAATTCCAGTCAGTGTGATTACAGTTATAGTGCCCCAACATTCCTCTGCTTTTTCTATATACCACATGTGGCTTCATGTGACATACAGGGACAATGTGGTCAATGGTGATTTTCTTCACCTAAGTAAAGAGTTAAAATTTTGAACCTGCAGAGTTGCTATTTTGTTAGTCAATTCTATCAATTGTTAATAATCAGGAATCCCCCTTTAATGCAGGCTCCTGTCACAGACATAACTTACAACTGTAATAGAAGGAAGACGTGACAGCATTCAAGGTGCACAATTTAAAAGTCTTTATTCCTCCAATGACATGACAGGCTGCTGTTATGTCCTTGGAGGAATAAAGACTTTTAAATTTTGCACCTTGAATGCTGTCACGTCTTCCTTCTGTAATTCTAGATTGATCCATGCATTCTGGTTCCAGGTGACTATGCATCAGTTGCACCACCTTTAAAATACTCTGGATTGTGCTGCTGGCGCCATATCTATTTCTACTAGTATAACTTACAACTCTGTGATAGGCTCTCAGATTAACCAATGAGTGCTTTTCTCTGTTGTAAGGGAATGTCTCATTGGTTATTCAGTGCAACTCACAGGCGATCAGCTCTTTCTGTCCAGCAGGATGGGAACCACAACTAGCATTTGGCCTGTAGATAGATCTGCACACTGGCCTATGTTTCCTTCACAACGAAAATAGGTGTCAAGTCAGTATAAAACAATACAGATCTAGCAAAGTTTGACTTAAGAAGTTAAGAAAAAGGTCTTTGCCAGTTTCTTTGCCCTTTCAATAACTTTTTATTGGCTTTTGTTGTAACCAATCTTCCAGGACAGAAATTAATATACAACAATTGACAAGTATACCATCATACATATAAGAGCTCAATATAGTTTAATTGTAAAATAAACTAAATTAATAGCGCTGTGGTGGCACCAGTTTCAAAATTGGATAGGGTAAATTTTCACCCAGGGTAGTATTCCAGGGTTAAGATAAGATGACAATAGCTTTTCAATGGTTTGAGATAAGATAACTTGGCAACGAAAGTTATTGCATTCACGTTAAACTTGCTACATCTGTACATCAGAGGCATTATATTTCCATATGTATTTCAAACAGTTTCTGCAACTCCAAAATATGATTTTACAGCTATTTTGTCTTACGGTTTAGTTTGACATTGATTAGTGTCCCCTTGTATATATACAGCAATAAATAAATAGCAGAAATGTCTCGCTTTTAAATGCTCTTCAGGATTAATTTATGCTCTTTTTGTGGACAGTTGTTAGAGTTGAAGCTGAAATTAAACAGTGTGACAAACAAGGTATTTTACATATGCCTACCAGGAATAATTGATATAGTTCATGCTGTTGTGTGTTATACTTGTTATAATATTTGCATTTAAAAGCAAAGTTGCATTCCAGGCTTTAGGCTACATCAATCTCTCTCCTAAGGAAGATCAGACAGAAAATAGCTTAAATTGGTTGAGATTCTTAAAGTCACTTACAACTTTTGGATATATTATATTCTTACATTTCTTGAACTTAGCATTTCTTCACAGATGCATTATTCTGCTTTTAAGATAATGTCATCTTATTACCTGTCTGAGAAATTAGTAAATAATTCAACAGAATTCCAACATTTACTGCAAAATGGACATTCTAGTGGGCATCAATGGATGTATTTTGCCAAGGCTTGTTCCAGGTTTTAGTTGGATCAGATAATCACCTTCATTTATATAGCACATACATACTGTGCAGCCCTTTACATCACTTGATATTTTTGGATATTGTGCCCATTGGGGATCACAATTTTTGCATTCACCTATTAGCATGTTTTTGAAGTGTGGGAAGAAGCACACGCAAACAAAGGGAGAACATACAAAGTCCATGCAGGTGTTGCCCTTGGTCAGATTTAAACCTAGACCCCCAGCACTTCAAGGCAACAGTGCTAACCACAGAGCCACCGTGACCAAAATTATGAGAGACAACCAGTGGTAGCACATATTTGGGATCTATGAGTATATAGTCACATAAATATTTCCCATTGGTTATTTAGCATCAAAATATTCCGAAGTGATGTATAAAGTTTGCCACCATTCATATTAGTGCCTTTCCCCAGTTGGGCTGACAATCTAATTTCTCCATCTTAAACACATATATACACATACAAGGGTCAATTTAATAGAAAAGCAATGTACAGATGTAGCAGTGCTAGTGCATGCTTCTTTTGCAAGCTACTGAATTAATGAATCTTGGCTCAGCACAATATTTGCATAGCACGGCTGCCATTGAAACTGAATGGCAGTGGCTATGCTAAGCAAATAGCATAGCCGTGCCTGATGGTCTACGGAAGAAATATAGTGCACCATCTCTCAAGGATGGTGCTGCTACATCAGTATGATTTGAAGTATCAGACTGAACTAAGAATCCAGTGGAAATTCACACAAAACAGGGATAATATACAAATTCCTGGCAGATGTTGTTCTTGGCCAAATTCATTTCCGGGACTCTGATACTGCAAGGCAACAGTGCTAAGCACTGAATCAGGAATACCAAGAATGCTTTGTGAGCAAAGGAAAAGTGATTTGGGGCATCAGGTTTCAGAGTAGATAATGTTTATTTACTTCTCACTTAGTTTGTCTTTACTCTAGCTCTTTTTCATCTTACTTTTCTCAATAGCTATAATACTTCTTTTCCCGCTTATGCAGTGGGCAACCAAGCATCTTGTAACTTCCTGACTGTATCATGGGCTGGAGCTCTGTGCTACGTAGAATGACTACTAGTGACTACAGATATTGTGCTTACTACAGGTATAGACTAGGTGCTGACTGGTACAGGAAATCACAGACAATGGGCAATAGAAGGCAATTCGATATGTAACTGCGGTTAAGTTGTAGAAAAATGGTTTTATATGTAGAGTCTGGCTTCAAAGTACGAAAGGTATACCTCCAATTAAAAATGAAGATTGCTCCAGAATTCATTCTTTGTCCATATGTACTACTGTGGATAGGTACCAGAAAAGTGAATTCAAACAGCTCTGTCTGGTTAGGATTCATTCTTTCTTCATTCTCTCCTGTGTGAAGAATGGGAAGAAACAGTCCATATGGATACTATAATATAGAGCCTATATTGCATCTCCAGATTTAGCTTGTATGACTGCTATCAAGACAATATAGCAATGATAGGTCACAATAGCAATCTAGAATACTTGCAATATGAAATTAAATACATAAACATAAGATAGTTGTCAACCACGGCAATTCCCCCCTTATGCACACTTGGCCGAGCATGCATGTGTTTTGAATGGAGAGAGGGGAGTAAGCTGCTGCGAGACCCCTCTGTCAGTATTTTCATATACCATATGATAAACGTTGAAACCAAGGCAAATGATATAACAGACAATAACTGAGGGCAATACAATCTAATAACAAAAGACAATTCTCACATTACTGAGTGTAAGCCCAAATTGTCAGCTGTGGACATGGACCATTCATATTTCACCTCTAACCATGCTTCATCTTTGTCATCTCTGTTTTTGAGCACCTCTAACTACCTTTCTAGCTTGTGAGACAAGTCATCTATCAGTATCATGAGGACATGTGTCATTGTTTTACAGAAGGCAACAACGGCAAACTTTAGCTGCTGCTTCTCTAGCCAATCTTTCTGTTATTAGGTTGTAGCAACAAACTGATCATGAAAAATGTCTGCAATGCTTTGTTTGATGCCAGTTTCTCCTTCCTTACGGAAGATGTTTTGAATAACAGGCAGTAATATAGCTTTATAATACTAATGCTTCTTTATCTTTTCCCTTAATTGAGACACTTCCATGCTTGGTGGGGCTCTAGAGTATAATGATTTGTAAGCAAAGGACATAGAGTGGACCAATTTAATGCTTGCTGGAGGGGTTAGAAATGCAACAGCCTTTGATGAAATCTTTTTTAGCTCAGTAACATTTAGAGATGTAAAAAAACAAGTAATTGGAGAGAAACATGATGGTTTTTATTAGCTAATTGGGGAAGCAGAGGTAATATTGTAAGGTATTTTGTTCTTTAAAGGTCTTAAAATTACATCAGAGAACCAACTGGGGCTGCGGAGAATAAGATGTAGAACATAGTTTTCTCTTTTTTACTTTCTTTCTGATGGTTTATTGTTGTATTATTACTCGATTATTTTATTCTAGGTTATTTATTTTCCATGAACTATGTATGTCATCTATAGTACTTATGGGGAATAGTGCAGATATATAATGTATGCAATAAATATGTATAAGTTACAATTTGCTGATGTTGAACCACACTGACTATTAAAAGTTTTAAAAAAAGTCTACTAAAGACACAACTTATTGAAATGATTCTTACTGGACTGATAGCTGCCAGTGATATGGTTTTGATTCTAGTACTAGGTTCTAGGAATTCTGGGATATCTCTGGTGCTCCTAATGCATAAGCAGCTGCCAGAACTGTGGAGTTACATACAGGGGGCCTGAGAAATGGTGATAAAGAAGCACTGGCTTAACCCCTGGAGAACTGGGTTAGTTTTAGCTTTAAGGACATGAATCATTTTTGGATTTTCTTTCTTATTTACAGTCTGGTGATCATTACATTTTTATTTTTTTGTTCACTGTAGCTGTATGAGTCATTGTTTAGTTCTACTTTATGTGGGTTCTATGTTTTGGCACATACAGTACTACGCAGCAATACATGTAAAAAAGTGAAATCTTTTGGAGCAAAAATTAATATAAGACCCTGTCTTATTTTTTGGGGAAACAGGGTATGTAAAGGTTTTAGGCAGGTATGGAAATGCTGCAGAGTAAAAAAAAAATTGAAAAATAGAAGGTGTCTGATTGATTCCAAATTTATTCTGCAGCAGGACAATGACCTGACCACAAACATACAGCCAATGTCATTAACAACTATATTCAGTGTAAGGGCTCAGTCAGACGGACGTTTTTTCACGCGATTTGCGCATGCGTCTGGCGATTTTATAAAACCATTGCTTTGCAATGGTATCGGACACATGAGCGCTTTTTATGTGCTCGTCCGATAAATTATAGAACAGAAATCGCAGATCGCACCTATCTGCAATCTGCGATTCCTGTTCTCTTCTCTATATGCGCTCAATGGGGCCGGCGGCAGCAGCGCCTACCCCATTGAGAACATATACTAGACAAATCATTCTTCTCTGCCACAGCTGTAACAGCTGTGGCAGAGAAGAACGATGTTTGCCCATTGAATTCAATGGAGCCGGCAATACAGCCGGCTCCATTGAAAGCAATGGGCTGCCGGCGAGCGCGGGATGAATTTTCGGGAAGGGCTTAAATATATAAGCCCTTCCCTGAAATTCATCCAGAAATGTGTAAAAAAAAAATATATATATATACTCACCTGGTCCCGGCAGACGGAGTTCAGCCGCGGCCGGCGGCAGTTCTCCTGAACTGCTCTCTTTAGTATTCAGCAGCCGGGGATTTAAAATCCCCGCCTGCTGAATGAGCTGCCTCTGATTGGTCACAGCCTGACCAATTCAGGTTCAGGAGAACTGCCGCCGGCCGTGGCTGAACTCCGTCTGCCGGGACAAGGTGAGTATATATATTTTTTTTATTTTTACACATTTCTGGATGAATTTCAGGGAAGGGCTTATATATTTAAGCCCTTCCCGAAAATTCATCCCGCGATCGCCCGCAGCGCATTGCTTTCAATGGAGCCGGCTGTATTGCCGGCTCCATTGAATTCAATGCGCTGGACAGCTCCGGCCCGTTTCTATTTAAACGCGGCTAGGAGCAGTATTTTCGGGCGATTTTTCGGCCCCGGTCACGCAATTTGCGGATGCGCATCCGTCATGCGATCCGCCAATCGTGGGAAAAAACGCCCGTGTGACTAAGGCCTAAAGAAGATGATGATGTGGTCGACACTGTCTCCTGATCTCAACATCATAGAGTCAGTTTGGGATTACATGAAGAGACAGAAGGATTTGAGAAAGTCTACATCCACAGGATATATGTGGTTTATTCTTCAAGATATTTGGAATAACCTCCCTGTCGAGTGCCTTCAAAAACTGTGTACAAATGTACCTAGAAGAATTTAAGCTGTTTTTAAATATTGATTTGATTTAGATTCACTTAGCATTTTGGTGATTGTTTATGTAACAAAGCTTATTTGCTGTAGAAAAATTTGTATTTTGTACAACTTTTTTATATTAACCCCCTCCCGCCACAATATGTAAATTTACATCTTGGATGGAAAAGGGTTCCTGCTAAAGTTGTGCGAACATGCTCATCTGAGCTTGATGCTCGTTCATGTATTATCATACTCGAATAACGAGCACCCAAGCACTTTGATACTCACTCATCTCTAGTTCCTGCAAATGGATATAAACTTACGTTGGTCCTCAGAAGCTGAGCCCATGCAATCTGCAGTGGGAGCTAGTTTTGAGTGACTGACAGCTGGCTTTCTGCCGCAACAGAGGGGATCGGTGAGAACGCTAATCCCTACTGTTAACCCCTTATGTACCGCAGTCAGTGTTGATTGTGGCATGTAAAGGGTTCACAGAAGGAGGGTGCTCCCTCTGTGCCTTCATTGGCCTGCTGTGGTATATTCTCAGAGGGCCAATGGTTTGCCCTGGAAACCAGACACCAGAATAGCATCCAGGTCTGCCATTGCCTATGATTGTAGCAATAATGCATTGAAGTACAAAAGAACTTCAATGTATTATCATAGCAATCATAGAATCATGTGTTCAAGTCCCCTACAGGGACATAAAAAATTTAGAAAAAATAAAAAAAAATGGTAAAAAAAATCTTCCCCCTCTTTGTTTAAAAATAAAAAAAATGTAAAAACCCATATGTTTAGTAATGCCCTGTACATTAAATTAAACACACTCCTTATCCTGCATGGCAAACGCTCTAAAAATGTACTCCAAAATAATGCCAATAAAAATGGCAGCTTGCTACACTAATAACAAGCCCTCATAGGGCCATGTCGATGTAAAATTAAAAAGTTATGACTTTTGAAAACTGGAAATAAACATCCCCCAAAAGTCATCACATCCTTAGGACCAACATAGGCAATATCATTAAATCGTTTGGAATTGTTTTTATTTTTTTTTTAAATCCATGAGGTAGGCCCTCAATGTTAATATTTATGTTTTAAACAGGTTGTCCCGCGCCGAAACGGGTTTTTTTTTTCAACCCCCCCGTTTGGCGCGAGACAACCCCGATGCAGGGGTTAAAAAAGAACACCGGAGAGCGCTTACCTGAATCCCCGCGCTCCGGTGACTTCTTACTTACCTGATGAAGATGGCCGCGGGGATCTTCTCACTCGGTGGACCGCAGGGCTTCTGTGCGGTCCATTGCCAATTCCAGCCTCCTGATTGGCTGGAATCGGCACGTGACGGGGCGGAGCTACACGGAGCCGGCATCCTGCACGAGAGGCCCCATTGATAAAAGAAGAAGACCCGGACTGCGCAAGCGCGGCTAATTTGGCCATTAGACGGCGAAAATTAGTCGGCTCCATGGGAACGAGGACGCCAGCAACGGAGCAGGTAAGTGAAAAACTTCTTATAACTTCTGTATGGCTCATAATTAATGCACAATGTACATTACAAAGTGCATTAATATGGCCATACAGAAGTGTATAGACCCACTTGCTGCCGCGGGACAACCCCTTTAACTATAATGTATTGATATCTATATATGTCATCACATTAGGCTGTTTAACCCCGGAATACTACCCTGGGTGAAAATACATACTATCAAATTTTCAAAATGTTCAAACTGATGCCACCAGTGCGCTATTAATTTCATTTCTTTTATAACAAAACTGTTTTGAGCTCTTCTATGCATGATGATATACTTGGCTATTACAACTACTGTTGTAAAATAAAGTGCAGTATTAACATCTGGCCGG
This sequence comes from Eleutherodactylus coqui, assembly GCF_035609145.1. Taxonomy (NCBI): domain Eukaryota; kingdom Metazoa; phylum Chordata; class Amphibia; order Anura; family Eleutherodactylidae; genus Eleutherodactylus; species Eleutherodactylus coqui. The sequence goes on along the minus strand of NC_089838.1, from coordinate 217,350,237 downwards.
GAAGGTGTTGTATTGTAGAGTTAATGCACCTTCAGTTGTTAGGGCATATCTGAGAACAGGGTGTATTGCCAGTTGGTCCTGAGGTTTTTAATGGAATCTGAACAGTATAACCATATACGTTTTGGACCCTATTGCCTGTGAAGCGATCAAAGGCGGTCCCTTCCTCAACTGACTCTTTGTATGCACTCAGCATTGATTGTGGCATGCAAAAGGTTAAATGGAAGGGATCAGAAGTTTATTGATGCTCCGAATTTGCTGTTTTTTTTCATTCACATTTTCTGCATTGCTGGCACAGACTGATGCAACTCAATGATCTTTCTGGGTAATCAGAAAAGTTTTTGTTTTTCCGTACCAAAGGGTCCATTGAACCAACTACTTAGTACAAACATTTTCCTACTTTTTACCCTATTTAAAATGTCTAGATTTTTCTAAGCAAAAGATGACCTGTTGGCTTTCTATAGACAGGCAACTCTTTGCATAATAATTTTCAGGGGTGTACACAGAAGTCAAACAAAGTTATCGTTGATCACTTTATAATATGTCTTTATAAAGGGGCTCCATTTCTTGGCCTTGATAAATTCTATTATTTTGAATGAATGGAGAATATGGATTTATGTAATTAATATTGAATGCATTTTTGGCTTTAAAATCTTTATGCAGTTAGCTCCCTTCAAAGGAAAGTTTATGTAGTTGCTGTGACAGTGTCACAGCAAGCAGGGGAAGAAACTCAGTGCTAGGCCCTCTCTACTATGAGCCCCATAGCAGTTACATGCCTTGCCTTCATGGTAAGTATGACAATAAAGGTGCAAAGGAAGATCTACTGGCTGCCTCAATTTAACTGTGCAGTAAGAAATATGTCCCCTTTTATGGGTAAATCAATATGCAAATGGGAGATAGCACAATGTCTCTACAGCGCCCCCTATTAGAAGGCAGCTTTTCTGCAAGCAAAGGTAAGACCTCTTAGCAGACCTTGTAACAGTGACTGAGAATATAAACCAGAACCAGAGTCTTCTCCAGAAGTAAAGATAACCATGCATGGATAGACAGTTTCTGGGTTGTTGCCCCTCATCAGTATACAGTAGGTTGCTGTCTGACTGGGTGAGAGGCCTGTGACGTTGGCCAGGAGAGTTATAACCACCAAACAGACTGTACATGGCTATTTTCTTCTCTTGGCTTTGGCTTATATTCCTAGCCATTGTTATAAAGCCTGCTAAAAGGTCAGACATTGACTGGAAAGCTACCTTCTAAAAGAAGGTAGTGTAGAGGCATTGTTCCATCTCTCATTTGCAGATTACATTTCCCAGAGGAGCATGCATGGCCTCATAAGTCTCATCACACCTACTAGTTGCATTCCATAAGGAGAAACTTTACACCTCCCAGACCTATGGTTAAATCAGTATCTTTAGTCTAATCACCAAGGTAGCATTATCTTGTTTGAGAAACTTATCTCAAAAGTAGATATGCCACTATGATTCATAAAGTCTATATCGTTACAGTACAAAGCAATTTAGGAGGACATGTTGTATCTATAGTGTCTCAAATTTCACTCCATAGTTCTGTCCACAGTTCTCTATCCTTCTCTTTTGAAAGGGAGTTTCAGATAGGGTAGCAAATCTACTAATACTGTTAAATAGTTAGACAGTGCAAATGTAGGCTAGACAGTCTTCAAATGCTCCAGATTCATCACATTGCTCTGCTGAAAAATAACTCTGATAAATTTTAAGATTGCCTAGTCTAAATTTTTGGCGCCCTATGGCGCATTTAAGACATTTCACCTTTTCCAAGAAGCCATACCTCTTTGTCATATGTGCTAAAAAAGTGTCCTAAAGTGTCTAAATGCATCATAAATATGTTACAAAATATGTTTTTGTGCAATTTCCAGAAGAATACGGTTGAATTCTCTATAGGAAATCTGTCCCATTGAGTTTTCTATTGATTTGCTAGATGTCTTCATAAAAACATTTAGTACTTTAATTTCTTAGAAGGAGTTCTCAGGAAGTACATGTAGAAATAGAGTTGTTGAACTATTTTAGGAGTCTTTAGCATTGTTGTCTTATCCTTTGGTTAACTCCTACGTACTGGTTGCTATATTTCTCTGCATTCGTAAAATTATCTAAATGGCCAAAGTTGCTTGTTCACAACAGAATAACAGGATGCAGCTATGCCAAAAGAACATAAATAGTAGAGATGAGCGAATGTGCTCGTTTAGGACAATTACTCGATCGAGCATCGCTTTTTTCGAGTAACTGCCTACTCGGACGAAAAGATTTGGGGGGGGGGGGGGCGCCGGGGGGGGGGGGGGTGGAGCAGAGGTAGCAGTGGGGAGCTCTCTCTTTCCCCCCACATACCCCGCAAAACCCAGCTCACCCACGGCGCCCCCCGAATCTTTTCGCCCGATTAGGCAGTTACTCAAAAAAGCGATGCTTGATCGAGTAATTGCTCTAAACGAGCACGTTCGCTCATCTCTAATAGATAGTCAACATAAACAATAAATTACAAAATCCCGCTTACAGTTTCAAAAGGAACATGCCAAATAGTTTGAGAAAATTTAGACAGGCATTACCTCAAAGTATAATTGCATTCTGTACTTCTGCATGCATATAACCTATACTTGCACATGTTTGCATGCTTGTACTTGTGTTATACCCTATACCTCTTCTTGACAAAGGCCCTGTATGACTGAAACGTGTGTTGCACTTTTAACCACTTGGTGACCTCTGTTGTACATGTGAGGAGAATGTGCATGGAGTTTTTTGGTGCCGGCTCAGGAACCAAGCCTGCAGCATACACAACCAGTGTTGGCTTTCTTTGACAACTGGCAGTCAACTGCAACAGCTGTGATTGCAGCACCCTTAGATCATAGCTGATAACGCTTTTAATGCCAGTGTGAATTCTGACAGAGGCATTTAAATGGCCTGATCAGTGTTCAGAGGTCCTGAATGGCCTCCACATGATGATATTGCAGGGTTCCATTTAGATTTCAGGGTTGCAATGTATATCTGCCTATTAAGATGTGCCTGCGGCATGTCTTAGTAGGATGCCTGTAGAAATACAATATACTGCAATACAGTAGTACTGCCTCTTCATGTATTCAGCACATCCCTGGCTCCTCTTTGCACCTTGACATAAATGTACATCTGGTGCCATACATCACTATGTTAGTCCGGGGTGGCCATGCTTGCTCCCAACAAGCTCCACCCATGTTTCCCAAAAGAGGCAGAGTCAGCACAGAAGACTGAAAAGTTGCAAAATGTTTGCACAAGCAGCCCTTGCACCAAACTGGCGTACAGCCTTTTTAAATGTCCCCCATTGTCTCCTAGTCCTAGTACTTGAGATCACTGAAATATGATACAGCTTAATGCATGCATTATCCAGCAATGTCGGTAACTATGATGCTTGAACATGATAAGAGCAAGTAAAGATGCAAGGTCGTCTTTCCTTCTTATACCCAGTGCAGGGAATCAAACTCCCCATAGACATATTAGACCACCATCATCTGTACATTTATAGGCTCTAGGGACCAATGTATGGAGTTATTTTTTCCTGTGGGAGCTCTTCACTACTTGTTAACCACTACTGCAAGTCAATATATAGGGACTAATTCAGAATTGTAAAACACTACTAATAATTGGGGCTTATTATTTGTCTGCATCACAGAAGGGGAAATAAAAAATTAAAAACAATCACAGAAAATGGCCGTTACTTACTGACTGAGGAGTGCATATAGATGCATCCTCCTCTCACCATGCAGGGAGCTGACTACCAAATGGAGGAGCCAATAACACCTGTGCAGGACACCGATATAACAACCACTCACACTGCCTCCTGATAATGAGGGGGGTGGATGCTTGGTGTAAACTCCCACACATAGTGGATACAGGGTGCCAGACCATTCTGATATATGTAGTTCACCATGCAGACCAGCCACCTGTTAATGACGCCATGATAATTCGGCGGGTTGCCCTGCATTTCCTTCAGTGAACCACATTGGTACTGCCACCCTGGGCTCCCCCTGGAGTCTTAATGCCACACTGCATGTGAATGATAGATAATAAATGCAAGGCATTGGTTGAATGTTGGCCAAGATACATGAGCCCACTAACCACTTCATGGTTCCTTGCGTTGTAGTGGGTCCCTACACTAATATAAATGCATCACAGAAGGGGAAATCAAGAATTAAAAACAATCACAGAAAATGGCCGTTACTTACTGACTGAGGAGTGCATATAGATGCATCCTCTCACCATGCAGGTAGCTGACTACCAAATGGAGGAGCCAATAACACCTGTGTAGGCACCGATAAAACACCCACTCACACTGCCTCCTGATAATGAGGGGGGTGGATGCTTGGTGTACACTCCCACACATAGTGGATACAGGGTGCCAGACCATTCTGATATATGTAGTTCACCATGCAGGTAGCTGACTACCAAATTTGTCTCCATTTCCTATTCAACCTGCCCAGTACTTGTAGAAATAGCAGAACTAACTAACACAACTCACTGCCTCACCTATAGTCACTGCCCAATAGTCCACTTGTATCGATGTTGAGGTTCACAATGGGTAATACACAAGCTCCAGTAGACTCTGAATTAACATTTCTACACAAATTATTTGGTTTCAAATCATTAAGGGGCTTTAGCATAAAAATACTTTAACATGGTAGTCTTTTTGCCCTTAGTTGGTATTCTATACTTACTGCATCCTATATTATACCCTTTCGTCTCTGTAGTTCAGCTGGGGTCTTCTTTTTTGTATTACACCATTTGGAGGTATATAGACAGCAGTGCTTAATCTTTTATCCTTAAAGGAGATGTCTCGAGGAAGCAGTGAATTTTTTTTTTGCCCAGTCCCCCTAATTAAGCATACATAACTAAGCCCCCCTGTAAATGACTTTTCTAGCTGGTTCGTACTTACCGTTCCAGCGTTTCAGCAACTTATAAAAGTTTCCCCAAGATGGCCGCCGGCTCTTTTCCCTTCGCTTGCTGCAGCCCGACGTGCGCGCTCCCGAGACGCTGCCAGCTGTGTCTCCATGGCAACCAGACGCCCCGCAGCCGCCGACCGGACCCACCGCAGCCGCCGACCAGTCACCCACCGCCAGGCAGCAGGTAACCGGCGCTAGCCCCCGGCTCCCCAGCGCTACGCTCCCGGCTCCCCAGCGCTACGCTCCCGGCTCCCCAGCGCTACGCTCCCGGCTCCCCAGCGCTAGACCCTGACAACAGACGAAGGCCCCGGAGCCCAGCGCTAGGCCCCGGAGCCCAGGGGAAGGCCCCGGAGCCCAGCGCTAGGCCCCGGAGCCCAGCGCTAGGTTCCGGAGCCCAGGTGAAGGCCCCGGAGCCCAGCGCTAGGTTCCGGAGCCTAGCGCTAGGTTCCAGAGCCCAGCGCTAGGTTCCGGAGCCCAGCGCTAGGTTCCGGAGCCCAGCGCTAGGTTCCGGAGCCTAGCGCTAGGTTCCGGAGCCTAGCGCTAGGTTCCGGAGCCCAGCGCTGGGCTCCGGGGCCTACCGCTGTGGCCCGGGACCTTCACCTGTTAGTCAAGATCACCCCCCGACCCATCACTTACCTGGGCGGCTTCTTGGGGCTGCTGGGCTGGGCTTCTCTGCTGGGCTGGGCTGGGCTTCTCCGCTGGGCAGCTCCAGTTTCTGCACCTTCCTCTAACAGAGGAAGGTACAGAATGGCCGCTCCAGCGCGCTCCCGAGCAGTGACAGCTCGTCTGCGCATGCGCAGAAGAGCTGTAGCGGGGAGCACACTGAAGCGGCTCGTGCTGGAAGGAGAAGACCGGACTGCGCAAGCGCGTCTAAAAAAGCAAGCTGCCAGCGAATTTAGACGGAACCATGGAGACGAGGACGCTAGCAACGGAGCAGGTACGTGAATAACTTCTGTATGGCTCATATTTAATGCACGATGTATATTACAAAGTACATTAATATGGTCATACGGAAGTGTATAACCCAACTTGGTTTCGCGAGACCACCCCTTTAACCTTGATACCAATAATATACAGGATGACTCAAAAAGAATAGTGCAAAGGTAAAGCTGATTTATTCATACATGAATTGATATACAACATCCATAATGACATGAAAAGATAGAAGAACTCTTTAAGTCTTTAATGCATCTTACAAATGTTCGATGTGAGTGCTGTTGTTGACGTAGTATATGTCAAGTCGGTAGTCTAGTTCTGCGCAGACTTGTCCCAACAGATCCTTGGTTATTTATTCCACTGCAGTGAAGATGCATTACTTTAGGTCATCTGATGTCACCAACCGCCCCGACATCAAACGTCTGTAAGATGCATTAAAGTTCTTCTATCTTTTCATGTCATTCTGGCTATTGTATGTCAATTCATGTATAAAGAAAACAGCTTTAGTTTTGCGTCATTCTTTTTGAATCACCCTATACATTATGCAATTTCTATCTCTAAAATTCCTTAAAGGGGTTTTAGCAAGGCACACTCCTTAGGATAGGTGATAAAAGTCTGATTGGTGGAAGCTTCACCGCTGAAAACCCCATGATCGTGAGAACGGGGGTCCCGTTTCCAAAGTCTTTCTCACTTCGGGCTTACTGCACTCCTGCAGTGATTGCATGGAGTTCTGGCAGTGCCATTCCATTCATTTAAATGGGATGCCTGAGATAGCTAAGTAGAAAGTTCTTGGCTATTTCTGTCAGCCCCATTGAAATTCATGGAACAGTGGCTGCCACAACTCCTTTCATTTTGATGTCACTGTGGGTCGGAGAAGCATCCTTGCAGTGGAGAAAAAAGGGGCACATGGGATCCCCGTTCTTGGGGTTAATGGGGGTCTAGGCGGTGATAAAAGTGCATCTTGGTGAAGCCCCGTTAGTATATAATTACAGGTTGACAAAAAGTTAAATATCATTCAAAATATTATTTCAGTGTACCCACCAGATAGCATTTCAGCCTAGCAGAGTCACTTTGTACTTTCTCACTTTATATGGAACCTGAATAACTTGTTAGTTTTCATGTCAGATTGACAGAGAACATTAACATAGATCATCCTGCACTTACTATTTTTAGATGATCATTGTGCACAGACTCATCTCCCCATCCGGCACTTGATGATGAACCTGTACTACAAAACCCCCTAAAAGCTTAAATAAATGTAATCATACGTTTGCTTTCTGGTAATGAAAGGATTACACAGATATAAGAAAGCAGCTTTCTAGAGGGCTTCTTCAAGATAGGATAGGTGTAATCTGATGTCAAGCAGTGAAGTACTAATAATTCTTCCTTCTGATTTAATAACTTAATTTTAACAATGTTATGTTCCATGGCTACCCAACATTGACTGACTTTCTTGTAATGTTACCTATTCATCAAGTTAAGCCAATAGACCCTGCTTTAATCAAACGCAGGTCAATTACCCAGTCCTTTAAATGATATTTTTAATGAAAGACATACTGTGCTGTAAAAATTGAATAGTGATAATATTACATGGTGCTGCTCTTCAAAAGATTCTAGGTACTTATCAAAGATCTCTGGCACTGTGTATTAGTGAGTCTCATTTACTTTGGTTGAATAAAAGATAAATGAAGACCATGATGGAGTTGTGTCTCCTTAACATATTTGACATTCTTTTAAATTTCTTTTAAGATATTTCTGGAATATGCATAAATTAACTCCTTGCCAACCATCATTCTTAGATTTTTTTCAGAAACTTTTCTCTGTACGTTTTCATCATTCTACACTGAATAGGACCGAATAGACTTCATGTGTCACTAGAGAGTTATTCTTTTATCCATGCTTTGTCTATAAACTTTGTGATTCAGCAACTCTCACTTTTCCTCAGTGTTGCCAAAATATCAAATTAGTATTACTGACAACTAAGTGTTAGCATTCCCCTTGGGTTGTGTTCCTGCACAGTTTGATGTTGTCCAACCAGTGCTGATAGTGTTAGATTGTGGATGGACATACTCTGCTGACAAGAAGAAAGGTCATGCCCTATTTTTTAATTTATTCATACATTTCCAGGAGAGACAACAGAGGAAAATCACAATGTAGCGTTTTGTTCCAATATTCTCAATTCAAGGGTAATACAAATACTCAAACAGACTAACTGGCAAAGAGAGCAAAAATAACCATAAACTATTTTGTAATTATATAAACAGTAAAAATATTTGCACTGAAAGCACTGACATGCTAACAAATAATGCAGTCTAAACCATAGAAGATAATGGGGGGAAGGCATATCTATTAAATAGTTTTTTTTCAAGTATATACACAAGATAAAAAGAAATGTCACACGAGATGCAAGAGGATAAAATTAATCCTCCACTAAATATCACCTGCCTAACGCAGGAGGAAGTGTAGAGCTGGCTAAAAAAGATTACAATCGACAAATTGCCAGGCCTAGATAGAATACACCCAAGGGTACTAAGGGAACTAAGTGTCATGATAGACAGACCGCTCTTTCTTATATTTAGAGACTCTATTGAGACAGGACTTGTACCACTGGATTGGCGCATTGCCATTGTGGTTCCAATATACAAAAAGGGCTCAAGAAGAGAGCCTGGTAACTACAGGCCAGTAAGTCTGACTTCAGTAATTGAAAAAATATTAGAGGGGTTTCTGAGAGATGACATCCTGGAATACCTCAAGGAAAACAATGGTATAACTCCTCATCAGCATGGGTTCATGAGGGATTGATCATGTCAAACCACCTTGATCAGCTTCTACAATGAAGTAACTTCTAGGCTGGATCTGAGAGAGTCTATTGATCTCTTATATCTGGATTTTTCTAAAGCATTTGCCATCGTGCTGCATAATAGGTTGATATATAAAATGAGACAGCTTGGTCTGGGGGCGAAAATGTATGCAGCTGGGTAAAGTACTGGCTCAGACATAGAAAGCAGAGGGTGGTAATCAATGGTTCATACTCTGATTGGGCCACCATCGCCAGCGAGGTGCCACAGGGTTCAGTATTAGGCCCCATTCTGTTCAATATATTTATCAATGACCTGATAGAGGGACAGCACAGTAAAATATTAATATTTGTAGATGATGCAAAACTATACAAGATAATTAATACAACGGAGGACAATGTGTGGCTGCAAATGGACCTAGATAAGCTGGAGGCTTGGGCAGAAAAATGGCAAATTAAGTTTAACATTGATAAATATAGATCAGGACAACAAAGAACAAGACGGCTAAATACAATCAAGGCCACCACGAACATGTCAATCGCGGAACTAGAAGGAGTGGTGAAAGACAGGAATGCGTGGAAAACATTGATCCAATGAGTGATGGAAGGTTGGATGTGACTAAACGGATAATCATCAGGGGCGAGGGACAAGAACATTATTCTTCCACTATACAAGACACTTGTCAGGCCTCATATAGAATACTGTTTACAGTTCTGGACACCAGTGCTCAGGAAAGATGTTGCAATGCTTGAGAGGGTTCAAAGAACAGCAACTAAATTAATAAATGGAATGATATGACTGGAATACCCAGAGAGGCTATCAAAATTGGAATTATTCACCCCAGAAAAATAGCAGTTAAGGCGTATCCCTAATAACTATGTATAAATACATTAGGGGACAATACAAGAATCTCTCCCATGATCTGGTTATACCCAGAACTACGGTGGTAACAAGAAGGTTAAAGATGGTTTGAGAAAACAAAGTTTCATCACCAACACAGAATGGGGTTCTTTACTGTAAGAGCAGTGAGACTCTGGAACTCTCTGCATGAGGATGTGGTGATGGCAAAATCAATAGAGGATTTTAAAAGGGGATGTCTTTTGAGAGCAGTACCACATTGCAGGATATAAACATTAAATAACCAAAGGGGTGGTGAACCTCAGATGTTGATCTAGGTTTTACTCTGACTGCCATTATGGAGTCAGGAAGAATTTTTTCCTCCCAGAAGGAGGGTAAATTGGCTTCAGACCACTGTTTTTTTTTGCCTGCTTCTGGATCAATGAGGTGGGGTGGGGGTGGAAACAGCCTGAACTGGATGGACAGTTATCTTCTTTCAGCTTAGCATACTATGTTACTATGTCAGAAGAGCTGCTAGATCCTCTTTGAGTTAAGATCGTAGTTACATTACACTACCACATGGGTGATTTGGCTGTTAAATAACTAATAATTTTAAAACTTTTATATTCATATTGATATTGTGACTTCTATAAACACAGAAATTGTTGGGTCTCTCACATGGCAAACACCATTGGAGTCTCACAGACACCCATTGACTAATAATAGGGTCCGTTGGGTTACACTGAGGGGTCAGTCCAAGTTTGACCGAATCTTTGACAGAGGCTCCGAGCCTTTAGAAGTGAATATAGCCTAAAGATTAGAAACAAAAATGTACACTTCTAAGAAACATTTGCAATATTGTTATAATTTGTATTACAGGAATTTTCCTTAGTGCCTTGAAAAAAAATGGCAATTCATAAGTATTTTCTTATTGCAGCACAAAAGATCTTAAGCCTCAATCACCTCTGTATGATAGTGAAGTGGGAGTCAAATCTTTCCTTTTATAGTGCTTTCATGTGGGTTCTTCCCTAATGTGAAAAATAGGCTGTTTCTATCAAATCAGTCTGTAGGGAAACCAATCCGTGCGGCCTTTGCTTAGTAGCATGCATGCTGATGGATGTCAGACAGGATAATTCACTGACCTCGGACTGTAAAATAATTGCCTTTAGCTCCATCCTAAGTGAACTGCCAATACAGTATTGACAAAATGCCATATAGACAAAAGAGTTACTCAACCCATTCCCCCACGAGTCTGACTGCATATACTAAATAGACTGAACTGCAAGTCTATTACATAAGTGTAAAATAATGTCTACATTTACACTTTCACTAACAGTCATTTATATACTTTTCTTTAGATAGGATTATTTTCATTTGAAAGTCTTCATATTTAATGATTTAACAAGAACCCCCTTAAGAGCCCAGAAGAGAAAAGGAGATTTATAACAACAATATATAATGATTGATTTTCAACTTATTGGGGCATTTAAATGCAGAAAATGTTTTCTCTGATATAAACTCCTCTGTAGAATGTGGCATTTTTAAAAATTTCTTAATGTTTTTTTCATATTTATTTTTTTGTGCTGACACAAATCAAAATGAAACAGATAAATAAAAAACAGTCAATTACAGAAAGTTTGACATGCATAATAAAGAAACATATCAAATTAAATGATTTTGTAATAAAAAATAAATGAAGTTCTACAACAATAAGTTTGCATCAACCTGATAAGAAACACTTGCGATGTTGTGTTTCATCGGACAGGACATTACAGCTGATAAGAATTCTCTTTGGGTGTATGTTTTTCCAATTATGTCAATACTCAGGGGTGTAACAAGTAACTATGCGGATCCATTCCACCATGATCACCTTCATCAGCAAGTAAACTTAAAGGGAACTGTCACAACCCTACAGCACCAGTTAACTCATAGTAGAGGTGTAATTATTTACAAAAGTGCAGCAGAATGTTCCCATGAGTGTTGTGCCAAGTACAACAGCTGTCCATCATTAAAAGTCACTGATTGACATTGCTCTGTAGAGCTGGGCTAGCTTAGCTATTGGACCCCATAACAAGTGCCATGCCCTGTTTATAAATGTTGTATATGCTGCACTAGGGTAGAGAATGGCATTTCTCTCATATAGTGTGCCAGTTATTAATAATTCTCCCTGAATATATGCACATATGTCATGATGATGTTATCTTATTATGCCTGGTGATTGAACTACAGAGGTCTCCAGCCTAAAAGGCAATTCAGTTGAGTTTGCTATCACCCAAATCCTTCAAAAACTCAGTGAAAACTATAGTTTTATATTTTTTTCCCCTGACTAAATATTACTTCCTTGTCTGGGACAGAATTATATACAAAAACGCTTTCACTGTCTTCTGTGCATTGTATATTAAATATTTCTTCTGTCCTGAATCTGTAGTCAGAAAGCTTTGATTAATGATCATAAGAACTGCAACATTACCAGGTATCTTGCTGACTCAACATGCGGCTCGTGACCCATAGCAGAAGACTACAGTCACTACGTCTTGCAACCTGCCCTCAATGCCATCAAATCTGCTCAAGATACCTAATTTTCAAGTACATATCCACAAGACCAAATCCCCACATGCTTATTAATATGAGCCAGAGGCACTCTCTTTGATACATCTGGTAATCTGCTTCTTTTACATTTTGTCTCCTTATTTCGGGAAGGGTTTCTTTGATTAATATATATATGTAAATACACACATATATGTTCACATGCAAGTGACAGAGAGAATATAAAATTACATTAGACCTATACTACACTAGTTATTATGCATTTGGTAGAAATTTGCTACAGTGGATAATTAATAGCATTTATAACCCTGAGGTCAACTTATCTGTCAACTGCATTAAGGATGTAATTCTCTAATGTTTTAATTATATATTAATCTAATACTTAAAGGAAGGCCGCGTCACTTTAAAGTTACTATCGTAAATTTAAACAAATCTCACTAGATATTCTGCAGTCACAATATACAGAAAGGATATCCATTTATTCTTCAAAATGATACATTTTTCACTAGTATTTACTATGATTGTACATAGAATGTGCATGAAAGTCCATTCTACTTTGACTTCTGTTACAGAATCTCTAGTAAGACCTGTGCACATGTTTATGAATCATTCATGCTGCTTCCTTTTTTCTTTTTGCATCCACTTTTATTTTCTACAACTGGCCTAGTGTTAGCGTTAAATAGGTTTTTACCAATATTCTACAATATTCTAGGGTAAACAATGAAAAAGTCGATATTTATACTGTATACACATGCTAAATGTTTTTATTTCCTTTTATTCTATAATAGCTAGAAGTAAGTTTCAACTAAAGAGAGGCTTCAGTTCTGCCATTTATTCTATGGTAGGCTCTGCCATGCCCGTCACCTGGAGCACATGCCCTGCCCTATCAAATGCCTCCCCAGCTACGTCCTTGCAACTATCAAAACATTAAAGTTCTATATCCTTAGAATAATGGGAAAAGCTTTGCAGTGTTGATTTTAGCATAATTCAGTGTCATGCATGTAGTGGGCTTACTGTTCAACCGTTCATACAATAGTATTAGTAAATCATCAATGAACTGTAAGCGATATATTAATCTCTTTAACCCCCCGCCCCCCCCATATCCAAAAAAAGTACAGGCAAGATTCAATATATGCTTGAAGTTGTCCTCTTTTGTAACCATTCTGCATTGGCAATGTCCTACTGATTATTCCATGTTCGGCAGTTGTTGTGTAATGCCTAGTGAGTTTATTTACAGTAATTACAAACACCCTTTTTGTTAGATATATATAAAACACAAACATATAACTAGTTCAAAACAGAAAATGTAGCAGGACAAATAAATAATTACATATTTAGAGCGAATGTTGCCATATTCTCTTTTGATCTGGGTCAAATGGTACTAAAGATAATCATTTATTTATATTGTATGGTAAAGAGTTGTAAAATGAGATTTTCTTGGCTTTTTGAGCCCTTACTCTGTAATTATGCCTGCAGGGTCATATAAGTATCTCCTTTATTGTGTATTTCTCATTACATTAAATTAATTTAGGGTTCTACTTTTTTTCCGAATAGAATCGCCTTCCAAATGTAGCAATGCTGCAAGAATTATTCTTATATACAATATGAATTTTTCATCCATTTATTCAGAAGCATTTTAGAGGTTTTTGCTGATAAAAAACGTGTTCCGATGACACTTATGTGATAATTGTTATATTCTGCTATTATGCTAAACTAAATAGCAGACTTTTATGTGTTAACTAAAATCCTTTTGTTAACAAATCTTTTTTACCGCGTTCCAACCATTATACAGATTAACCACTTTCTGACTGCGCATAGACTGTGAAAGTCCTGCTGGTCCGGGCCTGATAATTATAATGGAAGGAGATAAAACTTCTGGTCAGGAAGATGTTAAACAACTACAGATGCAGCAATTGCTAACATGATTAGCGCACTGTGATAACTAGATTTACAACACTGTAGTACATTATACTTAAAGGGGTTGTCCAATTTAAGGAAAACCCCTGTCAATGGGTTCCCCATGCATTAAAATAACAAATCAGCAGTCACTCACCTCTCCCCGCTCACCTGTTTGCCCTCTGCTGCCAACTCCAGTCTCCGCGTGAAGTCACTTTGCAGGCTGAGTCCGTCTATAAACAATGGCAGCAGCCAATGACAGCGCTCAGTGATCATGGCTGAGTGCTGTCATTGGCTGCTACAGCAGGTTTACTGGATGTTCACAGCTACCTGTAAACAGACTGCAGAGACTGGAGCTGACAGCAGAGGACAAATGGGAAGCGGGTGAGATAACTACTGATTTGTTCTTTTAGTGCATAGGGGATCCATTAACAGGGGGTTCTTTTAACTTGGACAGCCCCTTTAAATTATCATAACATGTTAAATGTCAAGTTAATATTTGCTTTATCTGTACATACAGTACATTCAACTGACCAGCAACTGTATTAACTAAAATGATTTGAAGGAAAGATTGCAGATTTTTAGTAAATTCATACATGTGGATTCTGTGAATAATAATGGAATTTATTTAGTTTGAAAGATATAATAGCTGGAAGTAGGATTGTGGGAATCTACAAATAGAAGCTCTATGCAAGCAATCACAGTTGGGAACCTATGCCTCGGAGGCCCATATATCCTTGTGCCTCAAAAGACAAAAACGTAATAGTAAAATGGGGTAGTTGCTTTAGATTGATCTACTTTAACATACAAAGAAATATTTAACTTTCATAGCTGCTGGTTAGTACATATAGTAGGTTATTATATAGTGGGCTATTTAGTCTAGATGCAGGTATATGGCGGAGTAACATATTGGTTTCTTAACTCTTACATTTATATGATTTATAGAGAATTTATCTTTGTACATCATCACAGTATCAAAAGCGTAATCAGTAAGTGTCATAAAAAACTGAGTGCAAACTTATGTGTTGAATTACAGAAACTTGGTTCTATCTATCTATTAAAATGAAAAAGTGGGGGCACTTTAAATAAATGATGATAAAAAAAGTCATGCGTACGGCTTTTCTAGGTTGTCCACAGAAAGCTCAGGTGAGACTACTGAGCACATTACTGGGGCCTAATAACTCAGCAATAAGGCTAATTTCACATGAGTGAGTATGATATTGGACCCTGAAACTCGGCTTGATATCGTGCTCACCAACATGCGATGTCCCTGCGGATGCGATCGTGGAGTTGCCATTGTTATCAATGGAAAACCTTGCATTACATCACACTCGCATACACCTTACATGCCGTGTGATGCTTGGCTTGCCCCATTGAAAAAAATGGGCAATGTGATGCGGGCAAAAAATTGCTGATGTGTATGACCCCATTCAAAAGAATGGGGTTCATATTCGTACGAGATTTGTGTGTCTCGCAATGCACAAATCGTGCGCGATTTTCCATGTGAAAGCAGCCTCAGGGAGCTGTCCTGTATGGCAGTCACTGAACATTTGGATCGTGGCAGCGATGCAGTCTATAACCCTGCTAGTGGGTTCATGCGACTCACTAGGGTTAAGTTGTTAAGGGCCATGCGGCTTGCCTTGAGCTGTGTAGCCATCAACAACTTACAGATAGTAAAGACTTAATTCGTCAGCCAGGTGCATGGACCTGCATCAACGGCAGGGTTGTTGGCTGCATTGCTACCCCAACCCGGCCATACAGCAGCCTGGCAGTGACCATTATGTATGACAGCACCCTGCAAGAACGCCACATAAGCCTGATATAGAAAAACTAACCACTTGGACAGTGTGCTCTATTGAACTTATGTACAGATCAGGCAACCTGCTGTAGTTGAGTTTGATTCTGTTCAGTTAGATCCAATACAGGAAAGTATTTATTTGTCGCTTATGTACCTGAGTTATTTGCTCTATTGAGTTTGTACTAAAATAAAGTCAAGTTTGGACTTTTATCCCTGAATTGTCTAGGAAATGTCATTTGTAATTACACTCCCAAGGCAAGATCCTGACATTATGTAATTAGAAAGCTGCATCGTTTCTGTTATACAATGGTTTAGATTTACTCACGTGAAAACAGAAATCTAAATTAGTATTGGATGCTGACTGCCATCACCTAAAATATTCGTTCTGCTTCTCAAGAAGCAAATCATTATTTTCTTCCTTATGTGCCTTTTATTCTTTAAATCAAGTACAGCACAAAAGACACTTAATATCGCTAAATATCAAAATACATTCGGTAGAAATAAATAAATAAACTATTTGATGTCACTATTTCTAAGTGTTTCTTCCACTATGCATTGTCTGCACCAAGCCAGCATTGTTATCTCCTACGAGGCAGAAATTGCACTACATATTGCACACAAAGCATAACAAGGTCAGATCATCGCCTTTCATCTCCCTCCACCTTCAGCAGACAGAATAGTTAGACAGTAATAATCCTGTGACACCAACAACTAATTTATAAAACAACAAGACAGGTAGCACTCTGAACTGAACTGCAAACTGTATAGATGCAGTAAATAAGGCTCTTAATGGTAGCCTCTCAGGCAGGAGGGCAGCATATCACAGCATGGCATTTTTATAATCTTCCTGGCATGCCTACAGCCAGGAGCGCATAGTAGAGTCTGCTAGTTCTTCTGTCAGGCTCAGAATGCATGTAATTGTTAGACTGTGACACTGCCTTTGAGCTAGTTTAACTGTTTTATGTCCCTTCTGATCTGTAACTTTGTACATCGGCAAGGATCCCTTGCAAATATTGCTTGACACATAAGAACTGCTTTTGAAGATCCTTCAGTTCCGTAGGCCTTTGATTGCCACTTAACTGTCGCTGCATACATGAAGTAGGTGAAACAATTGTAAAGTTCTAGTTCCATATAAAAATGTACACTAGGTAAGAAAAAAAATAAAGAAAATTCAGATATATTGTGTTTTGTTAGATATTACATGTCTTACAACCAGCTAGCTTTGGAGTTATTTCTGGATTGTCGTTCTCGAGATTGTTAACTGAAAAATAATAAAAAAAGCACATTTTTTGCACATTGTTACAATTTGAATAGTTTTATACTAGAATAGCTTGACTTGATCAATAATTCATTAGGGAAGAAGTTGGTAATTGGAACTTGGCTACCATTGCACAGCGGCCCAAGAAGCACTGGCTGTTTTCCACCAGTAAGGTCAGCTTCACACACAGTGTATCTGCTGCTTTCCACAGTGGAAAGCCCACAGCACATACACTGGAAATCTGCAGCGGCCAAATCCATGGCTAAATGGTACAGATGTGGCCGTGGATTTTGTTGAGGATCTACTGTGTATTTTAACCCTTGTATTTCCAAAGTAGAAATCCTCAGCCTAAATAGGCATGCTACGGATTTTAGGATTAGCAGCAATTTTCAAAAACACTGTGGAATTGTTGGGGAAATGTTCTGCTCCATATGCAGAAGAGTTCAGAAATCTCTACTATCGCTTGTATTGTAAATGCTGCTGACTTTCCAAAGTGAAATTCGCTGGGGAAATTCTGCAGCACATATGCTGCGTGTGAAGCCATGCTTATAGACAGCAGTATATTCTACTGATAGCTAGTTTGATATTCTCCTCAATCCTGTTATCATATTTTTTAATTACAATAATCCACTGGACCCGTATGAATGCTGACGACATAATGGGGAACTGCCATTTAACCCCTTGAGTGGCACGCCTGGAAATTTTCCAGGACGAGCTCCACTGCCCATAGCGATATAGCCCGGAAGATTTCCAGGCTATGTTTCACTATGGGAGCTGCAGAGCACACTGCCATAAGCTGTGGCAGTGTGCTCTGCCTGCGCAGACCCACACAGAGCAGTGCAGGACTTTGCAAAACAGAAGCAGGAAGATATTGCAATCTCCCGCTTCTAAATTCAAAGTCCTGTACTGCTTTGTTTACAGGTTGCCATAGAGACCGTCAGCTTGTCAGAAGCCAGCTGATGGTCTCTGTGGCAGGGAGAGCTGGTGCTTGGCTGTCAGAGGACAGCCAGGCACCAGCTCTTACAGCAGAGATCAGAGAAAACCTCCGATCTCTGCTGTGTTAACCCTTTAAATGCCGCGGTCTATGCGACTACAGCATGTAAAGGGCTGTCACCATCGGACCTCTGGAATGTGATCAGGGGGTCCTGATGGGTTTCTGTGGAACACAGAATGTGATCAGGGGGTCCTATGGCTCTTGGAACGCGACTACAAAATTAGTTGAAATTAAATGATTAGACCATTTAAAAAAACCTGCCCTGGTGGGTACGAGAGGTTTGCAAGAAACCCGCCTCTCAAGGAGTTAAAGGGATTCAGTCATCAGGTTCATGCTGCCCGAACCATGGGCAGCATGAACCTGGGACAGGCATAGTCATGACGCCCATGGATGTTTTATTCTGAAACAGCTAAGATATTGAAGCAATGTCGACATTACTTCTGTGTGGTGATTTTGCTATATTTATGGTTATTTAAGTTTGATTACGTAGAACCATGGCAGTGGGGTCCAGTCTAGTGGCCACAATACAGATGTTAAAAATGTGTCTGTGTTATGTCCATCTGAAACTAGCCTTGGATTTTCATTCAAGTCAATCAATTTGTTGTTTGGAAAGAACTTTTTTTTTCCCAGAAAGTGAATATGTTTATAAAATAAATGTGGCATATATCAGTTATCGAAGAGTGTAATTCCAAAAACAATGCTAATTTGTGTATTTCAGAACTAACACTATGATTTTGTACAAAATAGGCATCTACATAAATATCTTCAGTGAGACGCTGACCTACATTTTTGCTACTTAGTCCAATGTAAATTCCTGGGAAGTCGAAGACTGCCATATTCGTTTGTTACCTCATGGATTGTTACACTAAGATCCTTTATAATTTGATAACATCCTAGCAAATTACAAATCTGGATGCGGAACCTTGAGACATTGCATAAAGCTGCTCTATGTGATTTTATGATGCAGACATATTAATATTGCAGGTTACAATAACCTTTATAGCCACAAAGTCTGTAGTATCCAACGTGACTCCCACTAAATTGACATGGATTATCAGTCATTAAACCGGAACAAAATTAGAAGCCAGCTATAATATTTTACACTTATCATACGTTTTGCAGTTCAAGCTTCATTACTGCTCTAGTAATAAACTCAGAAGCAGTCGGTTTATTGTAAAGAGAATTTAAATATGTATTGTATTTGTGTAGGTGTAATTTCTGACTGCTATAAAACTCAAATAAAAGTAACACGGCAATGAGTAAAGTATTCATAAATTGACTCATGGCATTTAAAATGGCTGACTGATTCCTCGTTACAATGTAAAAACCTAAATGTGTATTGGGTATTAAATATTAACTATCTGCCTTTATTAATGTGCTGATCTCATAACTCAGATCTGTAATATACATTTTATAAGTTTAAATGGGATGGGGAAGTCAATATGTCAACTTGTTACTGAGAAGGTAAGAACACACCATTCAGTCTAGGTGCAGCTAAGACGTGGACAAAAATCACATTGACAAATCTATGTGGTTTTCAGATCCTTGTTAAAGGGTTTCTTGAGGGCTTTTTAATTTTTTTTTTATTGATGACTAAAGATGAGCGAACACCAAAATGTTCGGGTTCGCGTTATTCGAAACGAACTTCCCGCGATGTTCGGGTGTTCGTTTCGAATAACGAACCCCATTGAAGTCAATGGGCGACCGGAACATTTTTGTATTTCGCCGATGCTCGCTAAGGTTTTCATGTGTGAAAATCTTGGCAATTCAAGAAAATGATGGGAACGACACAGCAAGTTCTCCTCTGCCACAGCTGTAACAGCTGTGGCAGAGAAGAACGATGTTAGCCCATTGAATTCAATGGAGCCGTCAATACAGCCGACTCCACTGAATGCAATGGGCTGCCGGCGATCGCGGGATGAATTGTCGGAAAGGGGTTAAATATATAAGCCCTTTCCTGCAATTCATCCAGAAATGTGTAAAAATAAAAAATATATATATACTCACCTGGTGCCGACAGACGGAGTTCAGCGCGGCAGGCTGCAGTTCTCCTGAACTGCTCTGAACAGCTGTTAGTAGTATTCAGCAGCCGGGGATTTAAAATCCCCGCCTGCTGAATAAGATGCCTCTGAATGGTCACAGCCTGACCAATCAGAGGCCAGCCCTCACTCACACCCATTCATGAATTCATGAATGGGTGAGTGAGGGCTGCCTCTGATTGGCTCAGGGGCACTCTCCTGCCCCTGAGCCAATCAGAGGCAGCCCTCACTCACCCATTCATGAATTCATGAATGGGTGTGAGTGAGGGCTGGCCTCTGATTGGTCAGGCTGTGACCATTCAGAGGCATCTTATTCAGCAGGCGGGGATTTTAAATCCCCGGCTGCTGAATACTACTAACAGCTGTTCAGAGCAGTTCAGGAGAACTGCAGCCTGCCGCGCTGAACTCCGTCTGTCGGCACCAGGTGAGTATATATATATTTTTTATTTTTACTCATTTCTGGATGAATTGCAGGAAAGGGCTTATATATTTAACCCCTTTCCGACAATTCATCCCGCGATCGCCGGCAGCCCATTGCATTCAGTGGAGTCGGCTGTATTGACGGCTCCATTGAATTCAATGGGCAAACATCGTTCTTCTCTGTCACAGCTGTTACAGCTGTGGCAGAGAAGAAGGATTTGTCTTCTATATGTTCTCAATGGGGTTGGCGCTGCTGCCGCCGGCCCCATTGAGCGCATATAGAAATGATTTCTCAGGGAAGAAAGTTAAAGTAACCCGAACATCCGAACATCGTGTGGTGTTCGTTACGAATAACGAACATCCCGAACACCCTAATATTCGCCCGAGCATCAAGCTCGGACGAGTACGTTCGCTCATCTCTATTGATGACCTATCCTGAAAATGGGTCATCAATACAAACACAGGGTATGGAGAAGAAGCAGATCACTCCAACTCCTGTTTATTGGCCATACTGGTGATTGCAGACTCAGCTCCCATTAAAATCAACGAGTGCTGCATCTGCAATTACCAGAGCTGGCCACTATACAGAGGTCAAAACTGTCTGCTTCCTCTCCATACTCTGTGTTTTGTCGGTGACAGTGAAGTGATCAGCTGGTGTCCTGAGCAGCGGACCCCAGTTTACCAACTATTGATGATCTATCCTAAGGATATATATATAAAAGTAACCTAGAAAACCCATGTAATATCCATACATGGTATTCTGTTTTGAATAGTAGGCGATTGTTTAGATTATCATATATGACCATATAACTCATAGAAGTCAATAAAGCCTAAAGGTGCATTTACACTGCAAAGATGATCACTCAATAGATGGCTTTTGAGCAATCATTTTGCCTATTAGTACCAATTAGTAGCGTGTGAACTTCGTCTAGTTTGTCTATGTCTTTTTTAAACTGGTGTGCCAAGAACTAGACACACTATTACAGATCATGTCTGACCAAGGAAGAGTGAAGGGGGATAATTACTTCATGTGATCTAGACTCTATGCTTCTCTTAATACATCCCATAATTGTTTTTGCCTTTTCTTGCTGCTGAATCACACTGTTGACTCATGTTCAGTCTGTGATCGATTAGTATATCCATGTCTTTTTCACATGTGCTGCTTGCCCAGATGTATGACCTTGCATCTCTTCTTGTTAAATACCATTCTGTTAGTCAGCACCCACTGTTCAAGCTTTCTAGACCTTTTTGATTCCTTTCTAATCTCTAGTCTTAGCTATGCCTCCTAGCTTTGTGTCATGGGCAACTTGATCAGTTTCCCCTCAATTCCCTCCTTAACATCATTTATTAAAAGGTTGAACAACATGGCGCCCAGACCATAGCCTTGTGATACCCCACTTGATACATTCTTCCACTTGGATGTGCAGCCATTTATGACCACTTTATGAGTACAATCACTCAGCCAGTTGTGAATTCCCCTAACAGTTGTCTTGTAAATCCCATATATGGCCATTTTTTTCAATAAGGATGGTATGAGATACTTTGTCAAATACTTTACTAAAATCAAGATATACTATATCTAGCACATTTCCCTGATCAACCTAGTCAGGGATTCTCTCACAGAAGGAAGGTCTGGCATGACATGTTTATTACAAACCCATGCTGGCCCTGGTTAATTACTCCATTCACATCCAAGTACTTGCATACATGCTGTTTAATAATTTGTTCAAAGATATTTCCTGGTATAGAAGTTAGGCTCACAGGGCTGTAGTTTCCTGGATCCACTTTCTTCCCACTTTTGAAGGTGGGGACAACATTTGTCCTTTTCAATCTTCTGGAACTTCTCCTGTTCTCCATGAATTTTCAAAAAATACGATGAGTGGTTCAGCAATTCCATCTGCTGCTTCCTTCAATATCCTAGGATATAATTAATCTTGACTTGAATTCATTTAAGTTAGCTAAGTGTTCCCTCACCATATCTCTGCTTACAGATAGTCTGCATACTTTTATATCTGCAATAGTACAGGGAAGATATGTGTATGTTACGTTTAGTTTCTGAGAGAAAACAGATACAAAAAAGGAATTTAAAAGTCCGCCCTTCTCAGCATCATTTTTAACTAATTCACCATTTTCATCCTGTAAACATCCTATAGCATCTTTTACTTTTTTTGCTTTCGACATACCCCCTAAATCCTTTTGTATTGCTTTGGCTTAAAACATATCCCTGTACTCAATGCTTAGATTACAGGGCTAAAAGTAAGTGACAGATTCCAAACATTGTGGCCAAAAGATTAGGTAGCCTTTAACACCTATTCACTGGATGAATTGTTGCTCCATTTGAACACTGCTTCCCTATACACAGTAAAACATCATGAGCACTAGTGTATTTAAGTCTATGTGCTGTCGTTGTTAATTCAAAGACAGCACACAGAGACATTAAAGCCTATGGGGCTATGCACACTGCTGGTTTTTCACTCGGACTGATGGTCTGCATGAAAAATTCATCACAAAATCTATTGTTGACTATATCATAGACGAGAATTAAGACATGCAAATGCATGTCAATATGTGGGTTGTCCATGTATCAGACAGCACAAAGGCAGGTGTCTATGTGATGTCCAATGTGAATTGTGCCCAAACCTCTCAGGCACAACTTTCACACACGGCAAGTGTGCGCACAACCTTAATGTCACTTTTAGTACTCTTAACAAGGTAAAAGTGTCTCCTTGTGCACTCATTCAGCAATAATGTTGCCTTTCATGCCACCACTCAGCAATACCTCACTCAGTAATAATGCCCTATTATGTCAACACTCACTATTATTGCTTCCTTTCATACTTGCGCTTGGTAATGATGCCTCATAATACCCCTTTAGTAAATTTGACGCTATTGCACTATTGGTGTTGTGCCCACTCATTACAGGGACATCTATTTGTGAGATCAGGAGTGAATTTGGCCTTGTGATATCTTTTGCGTCAGGATGGACACAGGGTATGGTACTGCATGAGTGCGGATTGATCTTGAACACATTTTCTCTACATGAACTCCAATTCATATTGTCAGTTTCGTACTGCTGGAGTCTGTTGTTCTACAGGGTTCCAGGAGCACACCTTCACAGGTGAGGAATAGTTTAGCTGGCAGGGTGTGGTTTGCTCTTGCTAGCCAATCCCCAGGGTCTGAGCTCATATATAAATACTGGCCTCTTTCAGTGTTTGTTTGGTGTCCAGGGTGAGCAGTCATGTTTCCTTCTGTGTGGCTTGTGTTCTGTTATCTTTGTGTGAAGCTTGCTTTGTGACTTGTGTCCTGTTGCCTGGGTCTTGCAGCTTGCGGTGTGAACTGTGTCCGATGCTGCTGAATTATGTGTCTCATTAGAGTAGGGACTGTGAGACATGAGGACCCTTGATTGCTGGACTAACGGCTTAAGTGACTTGGCCAATTCACGAACTAATCCCTCGTATTTATATTTCAGCTATTCCATCTGCTTTAGCATGCGGGGATGTTTGGCGAGTGTGTTGGCTGTTTGTCCTAGGTTATGCCTGTCCGTGAGTCAAGGAAATATCAAGTAATTTAGAACTTTTCAGTTATTCTGTTTTTATTATTTTTTTAAATAGAACTCTGGAACTATTCCATAGAAGCATTTCTTTAAGCATATGAAAACTCTAATTATTGTAAGAAAAATCACATCAATGCAAATATGGAACCAAACAAAATTAGCGCATGCTGTGTTTTTAGAATACGGCCATACATAAATTTACGTTAGCTCCACGTTACGGTCTATAGAACACGGACAGAATACAGAGCAAAAACACACTTGTCTGAAAATGGCCTTAATATGAAGAAAACTGCATCACATCCATTATAGATAAGTTTGGCTTTGTGCAAGAACACAGAAATTGATCCACAATACAGTTACACGAGTGCGATTCTTTAACTCTGCTTTTAAGTATCTTGTTTTGTTTTATAAAATCTGTCAGTATTCCTAACAAGATATTGATTCTGCAGACTACAATCTATTTTAAGTTAGGTCATCATGATATATTAATGTTAATAATCCTCTGTCTGCTACGAGGCCTATTTATGAAGACTGTGAAGGGCTGCCAATATCCCCTGGATTATTTCCTACATTTGGCCTCGACAAGCTCTTATCTGCTCTTCTTCTTTGAAACAGAAGTCAGGTCTTGACCTTTTGATTTCCGCTGTAAGATCTATATTTTCTACCCAAGGCTCTGCTTTTACCTTTGAAAAGAAATCTTATAGCATTTTGTCAGTTTTGTGAAAGCTTTAACTAAAATGTTTTAATATATTGAACATATGATAACCTAAAAAAGATAGATGTAAATATAGACCAAAATCAGAGAGCAGATTGATAACAAGTACGTTAAAGTTAGATCAATATTTTACTATCCTAGTTGGCTCCAATCTAACCAGTGTTCAAGAATTTGTGTTTGTTGTTAAAGGAGCATACGCTACAAGACATCTGCAATGTTTCCCTGCAATGTATTTTCTGGCTGATAATATTTTAAGGGTTATCCACATAGAACATTTTTTTAAACCTGCCCAGAAGAAAGTTTACAGTAAAAAAAAGAAGTTCTGCTCTCCTTAAAAAGGCAAATGTAGTCACTGAAAAGGCCCTTCAATGGACCCAATCACTATACTACAAATTTGCAAACAAACCTGACAAACTCCTAGTGGCCAAGCTTAGAGCTTGGACCTCACACCCGAATAGAATTGCCCAGATTTTCCATGAATTTTACAGCACCTTATGTAAACATAAACCACAATCCCAACCCTCTACCCCTGGAGAATTCTTAAAACATCAGTCCCTTCCAAAACTCAACTCTTCCTACAATCAACAATTAAATGATCCAGTCACAGAGGAGGAGATAGAAGAATCGATAAAGAACCTAAAATTAGATAAAGCCCCTGGCCCTCATGGCTTCACGGCCTTGTACTCTTCAGTCTTCTCTCCATCTCGCTTACATTTCTATACAATGAGATCCTAGGAGGGAAACACGTACCCAGCAAATTCCTAGACGCCCATATTACTGTGATACCAAAACCGAATAAAGACCCTACTTCACCTAAAAAGTATCGCCCAATATCACTATTAAGTCTAGACTACAAAATCCTGACAAGCATAATGATTAAATCTGTTTCTCCCACATCTCATACATAAAGATCAGATAGGTTTCATACCATCAAGGCAGGTGCCAGACAATGTTAAGGAAGTTCTTAACCTTCTCCATGACGCACATCAAAAGCAAACACCTACGATAGCTCTTGCACTCGATATAGAAAAGGCCTTTGACAGCCTTTCATGGAGCTATCTTTTTGTGGTCCTAGAAAAGGTAGGAATACATGGATCCTATGTCACAGCTCTCCACTCCTTATACTCTTCCCTATTGGCAACACTGAAACTATCATGCTCAGACACAAGGCCAATACATATTCAGAGAGGCATGAGGCAAGGGTGTCCCCTCTCCCTGGCACTGTTTGCCTTAGCCACGGTGCCCCTAGCCTACATAATTAGGGATATTCCAAACATAGCTGGAATTACACAAGGGCAAAAAGATTATAAAATAAGTCTTTTTGCCAACAGTATTTTCCTTGCTCTAAATTGTGAGGCAGTCTCTGGTCTCTCAGTAAATATAGACAATATGGAAGCCATGTTTATTAATACCCCCCCTCCAAATATGCAAAAATTAATCAAACTCTATTTTGGTTTTCACTGCACCCCACACTATATCACCTATCTAGGTATTAAAATCACTCCCACCCTGAATTCTCTTTACAAATGGAATTTCACACCCCTGTTTAGAACCCTCAAACTAGAAATGAAAAAAATGAAACCAGCACACCCTCTCCTGGGTAGGATGCATAAACTCAATTAAAATGAACATCCTACTATGACTCTAGGTGCCCCCCTCCAGACATGAAAGCTATGCAATAGGCCATCTCATAATTTATTTTGAATAACAAGAGACCCCGGATTAACAGAAAATGTACTTTCACGGAAGAATAGGGAAGGTGGGTCTGTACCTAATCATCAAAAATATTATTATGCAGCACAGATGGCCCAGATCCCCCCCATGCTTGCAGGCCCAGGAGCTCTCCTCTGGGCAGATCTGGAAGCCTCCCTAGTGTCCCCTGTGAGCTATCTTTTGGGACAAAAAATTCAACACATCCAAAATACAACACCTCTCACCTTTCACCTCCTTACAGTTTGGAAATTAAATAGACTCAAACACTTCTTATTCTCAGACTATCCACAACTATTCCCCATTATTCCAACCATGCTTTTCATCCCAGCCTGCTAACAGATAGCTTTGCTTGGTGGCAAAGTAGAGGACTGATCTAACTACAACATTTTATCACACTAAATAGACCCATGACTATTCAACAAATCTTAGAAAAATACTCAGTTCCAGACCACTTGTGGCTGGAAACACGCCAAATATATAGCTTGCAAACAATTTTTTCTCAACTTCACTCTCGAATACCCAATACACCATTTGAGAGGCTATACGTCTGATCACCCCTTCAGTCCAGGATGATCTCTCTCCTAAATAATAATATGAATCAACCATCACATGAAGACAAGCTCCCATTCATGAGATACTTGGAGGAGGACCTGAACATATCGCTCTTAACGGGTAGAATCGCACCACTGCTGTGCATTCATTGCCAAGGGCAGCCATTACCTGTCCAAAACCTCCTACAAGATACTACAAGGTAGCCAGTCAGATTTTCTAAAGTTTTGAGCAAGACTTTCCCCTCAACCCCCTGGTTTGCCTGCTGGCGGACAACCCGACCAAGTATAATAATCAACAACACAAACTCTCCCAGTTTATATGTATGGCAACAAGGATTTACATAGCAGCCCAGTGGTTGAAACCATCCCTTATTCTGAACCCCATTATAGTTAGAATCTCTAAAATGATGATCTGTGAAAAGCTGTCTACTATGAGGGATGATTCTATGGAGGGCTTCCTTAAGACTTGGTATCCATTGTCTGACTTTCTAAATATCCCAAATCTGTCGCGACTATTGAGCTCATAGGAGTAAATCTCCTGAGAGACACACCAGATAATGATATCAATAGCATCCTATATACAAATGAGAATAATTTTCTTACAGATACCATATATAGAGGGGAAACCTATATGATATGTTTCATGTTTATTTGTTTAACATTTACATTCTTAAGATTGTTTATACTAATGTCCCCCATGAGAGGGGCATTCTTCAGCTCTTTATTATGTAAATTTATGTAAAAATCAGGTAAAAATTTTTGAAACTAAAAGGGCAAATGTAGATAACTTCAAGGAATAGATTCATATCACTTACTAGTGTGAGGGGTCCCCTCCGTGGAGACCCACCTGAAAGGACAAGTAGACATTATTACCAAGTACAGCAAGAAAATCGTCCAAAAGACTGAGTGAATTAGTATAAATATATTTATTTAAAACATAAATTGCGTATGCTTATATGGGGACTGAGCATAAGTGCATGAAGCAACGCATTTTTCAGGGTCCTTCCATGCACGTGTTGCTTAATGCACTTATGCTTAGTCGCCATGTATGCAAAAGTAATTTTTGTTTTGGTTTTATGTTTTAATTAAATAATTTTATACTAATTCATTCACTTTGTTGGACCTTGTTTGGATATCGTTTGGAGGATTTCTTTGCTGTACTAGGTAATAAGGTCTACTTCTCCTTTCAGGGGGGCTCCACAGAGGGGACCCCTCACACAAGTAAGTGATATGAATCTATTCCTTGAAGTTATCTACATTTGCCCTTTTAAGGAGCACTGGACCTCTTTTTTACTGTAAACTTTCTATTGTTAACCCTGGGAACCTACTTGGCACCTGCTGGTTGGTCTGGCAGTTCTCCACTACATGGGTCTGAGAGCTTACAAAGGATCTTCATCATTGACAATTGAGGACGTCATTTGCATGTAGTGGTCTACTAAAACTATTTGGGTTTGACCACTTGCATCTGGTGAGTCTCTCTTTTTGCTAGTCCTTTCTAATAACATATGTCTAATACTGTAACACAACAGAAGGTCCATTTAAGCACTGTTTTTACAATAATCTTTTTCAAACCAGCTCAGAATGGTGACAAAACATTAAAAAAAGTCATACTAACCTCACCCAATCTCCTGCCACTCTTGTTTCGCCAATGCCAGTCCACCATTATTATCCATTTCCTGGTGTAGTAGCAATGACATGCCGACACATGGACGTGTGATCACTTGAGTTAATCACCAGCTGAAGTAAGCCGTAATTTACTGGGGTGGCACATCTTCCTGGTGTTAGCTATGTCATCACGGCAGGAAGTAGTAGCAGGGGACAGAACACCGGTGGAATTGAAGCGGCATGAAATTGGGTGAGGTTTATATGGCTTTTATGTTTTGTCACCATCCTGTGCTTCTCCATAAATAAATTTTCTGCTTGAGCAATTCCTCTAATGATAGATAATTTAACAGAATTCCTATATCAGATTAAACAGAAATTTCCATTGGTCACAGTTTATCATTTAAAAATAGTCCAAGCTATACTCATTACATATTTTCTGATTTCTGAATCATATTATCATTATGTCTATTCTTTACTATGTTGGAAGGTAATACCATTATCAGTCCTGCTAAGTGCAATGGACACCTCCTATCTTCACAGCCACATACGAAAGCTACTGTACTTCATGGAGTTAAATGCTATATTTAAGAAATATGTGCTAGAATATGTTCTGCCATTCCCAGACAAAACCATCATTCTCCTAGTTTGAAGAAAATAAAACAAGTCAGATTGAGTCACAGCTCAACCATTGTATTCATTAGAATGAATACTGAGCAAGATGAACTGTCATCCATACTCAATTAAACTGTTATGATAGGTCCAGCCAATAAAATCTCATGGAGGGAAACAGATTGGTAGGCTTGAATTCAGGACATAAATAAAAATGTTGAAATACTCCCATAACTGATGCTATCCCTCACAGAGGCTGGCATACATCTCTACCTAATTAATCTATGCCTTCAAAGTGACAAAAGCCATTGCTGTGCCTTAGACTATGGTCTCCTGAGGGACTGCGAGATGTCTCACTCAAGGGCTTTAGAAATGAGTGTCACTGAACTAGCAATACTTTACTGAGTTTTCAAGGACAAGATATTCTCTTTCAGATTACATAATATTCTCTCATTGTCAGTGAAGATCTGTGGAAAACACGTGTCAGTAAATTCGGACCTTACAGAGATACTTTCTATGCAGGACAAAAGCTACAAAATGCTACTGCCTTCAGGATCTGAGATAATAAATGATATTTGATCTGCACGGCCTGAGTGTGATTCATTACTTACTGGCCAGGTGAGGAAAATCCAGGGTAAATTCTTTTTAATGTCTTAGGGTGGCTCCACACGGATATATTTGCGCATGCAAAATTTGTGCGTGCAATATGCAGAGAATGCAACCAATTTATATCAATGGGTTCGTCCTAATTTTCCATATTTTTTGCAAGCATTTCTCATGCACGCAAAAAAATAGAACATGCTCTATTTTGTGTACATTTGTGCAAGTGTCCACACAATACACAACAAGATGCATCAAATACAGCGCAAAACCGCAGGGAAAAGAACACATTTGAAACTGAGGCTTTTAAATCACAGGGGTGATGTCCCCCTTACCCATGTGAACATGCCCTGTGAATGCAAAAAGTACAGTAGAATGCGCCAATATGCAAGGAAAAGTGCCTTGTGCATGGCACAAATATGTTGTGCTTGGGTGCATGCAAAAGCGCATACGCTCTTGTGAAGCCACTCTTAGGATATGTTCATATGACAGACTTCACTATAGAAAAATTCCATGTGAATTCTGCCTCTAAAATCCATGGTCTTTTTGATGTGGCTTTTTGCCCGGATCTGCATGCAGAATTTGCCCTGCCAATGGGAAAAATTTGCATATGTAATTTTGATGTGGAAAATCTTAATTACATGCATTTCCAAATCAAGAAGCGGCATGTCACTTTTTGTTGTGGAATCGCATGAAAAAGAAAATTTCCGCATAGATATTCCACATGCGGATTTTGCCCATTAACAGGACAAAATACATGGATTTTGATGTGGATTTTAGAGGTGGAATTCACATGTGAACATACCCTAAGTGGCTAATTCTTTTCATTTACATATAGGATTATTGTTACTTTATATACAGTGCCTTGCAAAAAAATTCACCTTATCGTATTTTTCCTGTTTTGTCAGATTACAACCTGGAATTAAAATGGATTTCTGGGTGTTTTGGACCATTTGTCTACAAATATCTGAAGGGTTGTCACAGTGCAGAGGGATCAGCCCTATTCTCATTTGCACAAGGAAAGACTAGAAGCAATGGGATGAAACTGAAAGGGAGGAGACAGATTAGGAATTAGAAAAATCTTTCTGACAGTGAGGGTGATCAATGAGTGGAACAGGTTTCCACAGGAGGTGGTGGGTTCTCTTTTAATAGAAGTCTTCAAACAAAGACTGGACAAATATCTGTCTGGGATGATTTAGTGGATCCTGCACTGAGCAGGGGGTTGGACCCGATGACCCCGGAGGTCCCTTCCAACTCTACCATTCTGTGATTCTATGATTTGATTTATACAACATGTCTACCACTTTGAAAGACCACATTTTTTTACTGTGACGCAAATAGTAAGTAGTTAAACAAGATAAAGTTTAAATATAAATAAGTATTCACCCCCTCTAAGTCAATAGGTTGCAGAACCACCTATTGTTGTAATTACAGATACAAGTCTCTTCAGGTATATCTCTATTGGGATTTTTGGCCATTCTTCCAGGCTAAATTGCTCTAACTCCTTCAAGTTTGATGGGTTGCATTGGTTTACAGTAGTCTTCATCATACCAAAATTCTCAGTTGGTTTGAGTTTTGGGCTTTGATCAGGCCATTCCAAGACATTTATAGCGTACCTGCATTTTCAAAAACGTTTTCTGAACTACACCAGCTTCTCCCTACCCTCTCATTTGCATCTGTTTGCACTCTGTTTCGTGTCTGTAAGTTCTGATTTTCAGGTGATCTTCCCCAGTTTTTTGCCGATCTTCTGTTTGCATTGCACTTTCAGGCAGGGGGCATGTAGCAAGCCTAGCATTCTGCCAGTAGTTTATGTCCTAACTTCCTTGCTCTTCCCTTCCATACTACATTGCACTGTCTTTAGTTCAGTCAGCAGAGAGACAGTATCTGAATCCTCACTCCTCTGCCAATCAAGCATTTAGAGACATTCTGGCCAAATAGTTAGTAAAGCCACTCTAATGTGTGTGTAATTTGTGTGTAGTGGACCTCTTTTTCCATTTGGGTAGAGCACATAACCTGTACACAGTAATCCATGTGTGGCCTACCCTGATAGCTCTTTTGATGCATCCCATGTTCCTATTTGCCTTGATAGCAGCTGCCTGACACTGGTTGCTCCAGTTGAGTTTGCAGTTAATTAAAATCCCCAAGTCCTTTTCCATGTCACTTTTTCCCAGTGTATTCCCATTAGGCCTTAGTCACACGGGCGTTTTTTGCCGCGATTTGCGGATCGCATGACGGATGCGCATCCGCAAATCGCGTGACCGGGGCCGAAAAATCGCCCGAAAAATCTGCTTCTAGCCGCGTTTCAATAGAAACGGGCCGGAGCTGTCCAGCCGCAGCTGTCCAGCGCATTGAATTCAATGGAGCCAGCAATACAGCCGACTCCATTGAAAGCAATGGGCTGCGGGCGATCTCACAATGAATTTTCGGGAAGGGCTTAAAAATATAAGCCCTTGCCGGAAATTCATCCAGAAATGTGTAAAAACCAAAAATATATATATATATTCACCTGGTCCCGGCAGACGGAGTTCAGCGCGGCCGGCCGGCAGTTCTCCTGAACTGCTCTGAGTAGTATTCAGCAGCCGGGGATTTAAAATCCCCGCCTGCTGAATGAGCTGCCTCTGATTGGTCACAGCCTCACCAATCAGAGGCAGCTCTCACTCACACCCATTCATGAATTCATGAATGGGTGAGTAAGTGCTGCCTCTGATTGGCTCAGCGCAGGGACCAATCAGAGGCAGCACTCACTCACCAGTAAGTGCTGCCTCTGATTGGCTCAGCGCAGGGACCAATCAGAGGCAGCACTCACTCACTCACCCATTCATGAATTCGGCCGGCCGCGGCTGAACTCCGTCTGCCGGGACCAGGTGAGTATATATATATTTTTTGTTTTTACACATTTCTGGATGAATTTCCGGCAAGGGCTTATATTTTTAAGCCCTTCCTGAAAATTCATTGTGCGATCGCCGGCAGCCCATTGCTTTCAATGGAGCCGGCTGTATTGCTGGCTCCATTGAATTCAATGGGCAAACATCATTCTTCTCTGTCACAGCTGTTACAGCTGTGGCAGAGGAGAATGATTTGTCTACTATATGTTCTCAATGGGGTAGGCGCTGCTGCCGCCGGCCCCATTGAGCGCATATAGAGAACAGAACAGAAATCGCAGATCGCAGATAGGTGCGATCTGCGATTTCTGTTCTATAATTTATCGGACGAGCGCATAAAAAGCGCTCATGTGTCCGATACCATTGCAAAGCAATGGTTTTATAAAATCGCTGGACGCATGCGCAAATCGCGCGAAATAAACGCCCGTCTGACTGAGCCCTTAGTGTGTAATAGTGACATGTGCCTTGAAATAACAAGCAAAAATGTCTCTCAGGCGGCAGCTCCACGTGGCTTTATTTAGGCAATCGTAATGGCAAATGCAGAGACGTGTGGCACTGGCGCCTGTGAGACTTCAATATGCCTGTTTGCCGATGTGGGAAGATCTCTGTTCGTTCATTATAGTCCTTTGTACTCTGGTATATATGCAGAATATTATGCGCATGTTTTTATGTGATTAATGAATGCAGTGAATAGAACTCATTGATTTCAATGAGTACGGCTCCAGAGGGGGTAGGGCTTCAATTTGCGCCAAGCAGCCACACTAACACTAGTTGCTTCCCTCTCCATTATGTAAGGAGGAACACTGTAAATTCCACAGCAAGGAACAGATCCAGAAAAAGTGGAGTGACTTGAAGCTGAAAGAGTCGGACTGTTTAAGGGAGATGGGTAATCCGACACAGAAATGTAGGTACACAGTGGTGGGGAGTCATGTACAGAACAGTGGGCGCTGCACACATGTTATGGCAAAATGTTTTTCCATTTGTGTGAGTGCAAATTAAGCAGAGGGTTTCACATTTCTTGTTATTTGAAGTAATAGTACTGGAGGCTATAAAGGGATCTAGTAACAGAACGTATAAGCAAGAAAACTCACCTTTTGGCCTCTTTCACATGACTGTATGTGTTTTTACGCTCGGCCAATCGTGGCTAAAAATCATATGAAAGAAAAACTGCGATCAAGTCCCAATCTTAATTAGTGTCTTCTCGTCCATTCACATGGGCGGCTGTGTATCAGTGAAAAAATACCCAGCAGTGCGGGAATCCCTTGGTCGGTAGAAATCCTCGGAATGACTATTAATGCTTAAATAGAGACATCTGTATTCTTTTCCTACAGTTGGATGGCAGAAAAATCCCTCTCGACCACCCTTTTTTTTCAGCTCCCGTAGAAGTCTATGGCAGCCTCCAGCATATCTTGGCAAAATATAGGGCGACACCTATCTTTTCACTCGCTGTATAAAATCGATCGCCGTTTTCGGTCACTGATGTCCTATTTTTCCTGGTGTGATTTTTTTTACACGCCTAAAAATCACTCATCTGAATGAATACATTGGAATACAATGCTTCAGATGGTTGTGATTTTTTGACGCAGCTAAATTGGCCACGTCTATATGGTTGTGTGAATAAGGCCTTATAGTTTGAACCATTCACTCTTATGAATATTCCCTCCAAGAAGCAGGCAATATTTTCAGGTGAAGTAATCCTCACTGCTTTGTGCAGAGGTTGAAGCTTCCCCCAAAGTAGCGGAAAAAAATGTCTCGCAGGTGGCAGCAACAAAGGGCACTCTCCAAGCAATAACAATATTGCATGATTTCTTAAGGATTTAATGTCATTCCCATGGCGTACGTGATGTTCTTCCATTTCCATGCCTACCTGAGCAATTAATCATTCAGTCTAAACACTGCCAATGACAGAGAAACAAGTGACCGCCAGGAAATGTAAACAATGTCCTACACGTATAAACAGTCATCATTTGAAAGCAAACTAATCGTTCGCTCGTTTATATGCTCAAACGATTTCTCGTGACATGTAAAAGAACCCTTAGAAACCCTTCAAAGATGTTACACAGAATATAAGTTAGACTCACCAACCTATAGTTTCCAGATTTGCTTTCTGATTCCTTTTTAAATATCTGCACCACATTTGCTATGTGCAAATCTAGTGGAACAGACCCCATCACTATAGAGTCCTTAAATGTGGGAAACAATGGTATGTCTATCGGATTACTTAATTCCCTTAGAACCTGGTGGTTTGTCAATTTAAAATATTTTTAAGGCGTCTCTGCACTTTTTTCTGTGTTAGACTAGTGATATTTAATGGAGAGTTTACTTTATCACTCTACATTTCATCTGGCATTTCATTTTTTTGAGTAAACACACTGGCAAAAAAAACAGATTTGCTTTCTCCTCATTTGACTACAATTTTTTGCTCATTACTTCTTAAAGGGCGAACACTTTTCATTTTAATCTTTTTGCTAAATGTGATTGTTTTCAGTAAGAGAAACCAAGTAATCCTGTAAATTTGATAGGCTTTTAATGGCTAAAAAAAATACATGATGTTATAGTGAGCTTTTGAACCTGCGCAGGGTCCTTCCTCAGGCTTATAATGGAACAAATCTACAGACGTATTTAATAAATACACATAATCACATGGGAGGGCATGGACATGGTGAACTTCATTTGCATTAGATAAATACCAGAGACAGAGGGTGAGACAGCACAGACATGTTTGGATAAATACCATTTAGATAAATAACAGGGGGAGGTGACCATAACAGTAAATTAGTCCAGTGACAAGGAATGTGAATCTCTACTTCAGACCTGCAAACAAGGAAAATAGAACAATACCTCTCCAGCGCCACCTATTGGATGGCAGCATTCCTTCAAATAAATATATGAGTTTTTACAAAGTCTGTAAAACAATGATTGGCTATAGCACCCCTTCTGGGGGCTCTCCCTGGGGAGAGACAATATAATCCCCCGACCCACTTACCCCCCAGGTGTCTCCACACTTATCCTGGGATGGGCTCCTTAAGGATACCCCTCTTGACCACCTTCAGACCTTTCATATTCTTCACTGATGCAAAAATCCCCACTCCGAGGTTCATTCCATTCTTGAGGGTATCAAAAATGGCCATAAATTAATATTCCCAAATTTTTCTGTATCACTGCAACTTGAAGTTGCACTTCAGTATGATAACTCTTCTCCACTCTATGTTGCGCCTGTGACCACAGAAATGTTTTGCCACAGGTAATTTAGTCTTTCCCTCTACAATTGTGTGGCAATGAGATCTTATCCTGGCTCTCAATTTTTGTCATATTTTCCCAATATAAAGCTCCCCAACAGGACATTTACTGCACCTCATCAGGTACACAACATTGGACGTGGAACTTGTGAATGTCCCTGGGATCTTATAGTCCTGCTGTGTGTTGGGGATTTGTATCCTGTCCGTGATCTGTACATGTGAGCAGGTCTTACAGCTACTTACATTGCAGGGATAAGTTCCTTTTTGTGTGTCAGAGGGCAATGCACTCCTGATTATAAGGTTCCTCAAATTTAAATGTTGCGTGTAACACAGGGATGTAGGGTCCGGGAAAATTATTTTTGTAAGGTAACCTTTTGTAAGGTATGATTGAGTTTCTTTGCAGTTTCTCTTAGTACCTCTAGCTGTGAAATGTAGGTCACTACTAGAGGTACATGACTGTTTTTTTCTTTCTCCGTGTAGTGGAGTAGTTGATTCCTGGGTATCCTGGTGGCTCTGGTGATTTGGTCATCAATTGAGGTGGGACGGTAGCCCTGAATTAAAAATGTCTTTTTGAGATTGTATAAATGTTCCTCTCTGTCTGTTGAGTTGGAGCAGATCCGGTTGTATATGATGGCCTGGCTGTAGACAATGGACTTTTTTTTTTCAATAAATTTTTTATTCAAGAATCATGGTACATGTCATAAACATACAAAAATTGCATGAATTAAAAAACTTAGTCATGATGATTTAGCTGGAATTCGTGCACATCCAATCTTCCAGTTATCAACATTTGAAATATTAACGCTTGTTAGAAAAACAAGGATTCTTGAGACTTTAACAAAATTTTATGAAACAGGGGAGGAAGGGGGAGGGTGGTCATAGGGACAGGAAGTTGTAGGAGAGAAGGAAGGGGGAAGGGGGGGCCAGGCTGGGAATGAGGGGAGGAGTGATGGGAGAGGGTCACCTCATAATGTTTGCTCAGTATGATCCTGTATGTTTGTTTCGTGTAGGAATCTGTTAAAGATTTGTTCTTAATAACTATAAAACTATAAAATCTTTTAGCTCCTAGCCTCTACAGGCAGTTCTCATTCTTTATGTCGATTAGCCAAGGGCTTCAAGAATTTTTGAATGCACTCCACCTATCGTTCTTGATTGCAAATAATTTTTCATGGGAACTATGCTCAGCCACCATTTTTATGATAATACTAAGACTGGGAGCTTCTTGCGATCTCCAACCTCTGGTTAAGGACAACTTGATGGAAGGAGGGTGTGTGAAGTGAGTTTTCTAAGGTCTGCTGGGACTTCATCAATTCTCAATAATAGTAAAGCTAGTTGAGGTGAGGGTAACAGGTGTGACCCCGTTATCCTAGATAGCATGGAGAAAGATAAACTCCACAATGAGCGGATATGGGGGCACTCCCACCAAATATGAAGTAGGGAGCCCAACCCTCCACAATTCCTCCAGCACAACAGGGATACCTCTGGGTTTATTCTATTTAATCTGGTAGGGGGAAGTACCAAAGTGTCAAAGCCTTGTAGTGGGACTCTAATAAACTGGCACTTTCAGAGCTTTTATGGGCCCAGCTGAAGGCATTTGACCATTGTTTGGGAGAGAATGTTCTGCCCAAGTCTCTTTCTCAGTTCAGTAGGTGAACTTTTTAAAAGTGTTTCTCCTCCTGTTCTCTTTTCACTTTTAAAATTTCATAAAAGAAGCACTTTCCTATTTTGAGAGGCAGGGGATTGAATAGAAAGTTATGGAGATACACTGGTAATAGGAGCGTTAGCAGGCAATGGTTTTCAGCTTATTTTTTGATCTGGAGATAGTTCAAGAAGTTCAGACCTGGGAGGTCATAATTCTCCTTTATTGTTTTTAGGGGATTAGTTTATTTTTTATCATCAGGTCTTTGATGTCTTTAACTCCTCTTCCATTCCAATCTACCACTGACACTGAGAACTTTGAAATTAAAAAGCCCAGAATTTCTAATGGGAGGGTGAATTCTTACCTTGGTGCATGATGTATGAGATGGAGCCATGTGGAAACCATTGCTTCTATGGTGGGGCATTTTGGTGCTTTTAGGTGCTGGTCAAATGCAGATGCTATGAGAAGGTGAGGCAGGGATCTCCCCCTCAGCAACTGGCTCTCTATGTATGGCCAGCTTGTTGGCTGAGAGTGGAAGCACCAGGCACCGGCCTGGATGATTAGATTTGCTCTGTAGTAGGCAATGGTGTTAGGTATGTCCATTCCTCCTCTCTCTCTCTCGTCGCATACAGGATAGAGGCCTGCCACCCTAGGTCCAAATACATTTTATCCTTTGTCACTGAAGGGATAACAGGAATGTCTTTGGGCATGGCAATGTCAAGGTTCGAAATACATGGAAGATCTTTGGTAAAATCATCATTTTATAAATTAGCGCCGGCTCCATTGGATTTAATGCGAGAACATCGTGACAGCATCCAGGGGTAACCCATCCAAAAAAGATGGATGCTGCAGTTACGTGCATTTGTGCGCAGGTAAATATCGGGCATGTGACTGCTGCCATTGAAAAGCATTGGTTCTATATAGATGCGGATCACAAACGCAGGTAACATACGCATGTTAAAACGCCCATGTGACTAAGCCCTTAACCAGATGAGGGCTCTTTTTAGTGCAATAAATAACCACCTCTGCACTACAAAGACATTGGTTCTTACTCTTAAAGGGAACCTGTTATGTCCCCAAAACAAAATAAACTAAGTTATGGTGCTGTTAGGGGATGCAACAGAGAGTCAAGGGATGTATTGGTTATACTTACCCACTCCGGCAATCCATTCTGTAACCCTCTGAAGATTGTATGGTGCTGGAACAATTGAGTCTTTTCAGAGTCCCATGCGTGCCCTCTCCTATACAAGTCTACTTGCAGACGCATGATTTTTCTGTCCGATTTTGTGACTGATTTCTCAGTCTATAAACTGGTCGGAAATAGAATCCATTCATTTGAATGAGTGTATTCACATAGGCTTTTTTTACTCTGACAAACAGTACAGGTACAAAAAAATGCAGCATGTCCTATTCTTGTTCAATTCTTGAACGACAATAGTACATGCAAATGAGAAGTGCCCCGCACATCGGACAGCACATGGACATAGGGCTGTGTCCAAGAATATAGTGCACAACTTTAAATAGGTCCATGAAAAAATAGTCTAAGTGATGTCACTGTATTATATATGTTTCTCTTGAAGCCAACAGTTGGTCAACAATCCACAAAATAATCTTAATGCTTATCTTTTATGAGAAAAGAATAAAATACAAAAATAGAGAATATAGCTCAGTATGGTGTGCTATTTGACTAATTTATGTGATGACGTGTTAGAGTGATAATAGAATGAAAGTAACTTGGATTCAAATACTTTGAGTCAAGGGGACTGATCATTTGGGTATCAAGGCAGTGTAGAGGACCCATGGGTAGAGGAAGCCCCAGGCCTTTGGTCAGTCATTTTAACTCTGGGGCTTGCGAATCAAAATGGGAAACCAACTGATATGAACTGATCAAATGCATTTTATTAACCCTAGTGTACCATGGCTATACTGATTGGAACCATGATCTTTAGTGCCCAGGTGTCTAGATCACTCTCAGTCCACTCCTGCTTTGAGTATATCATACCATTGTAGGTAGGAATAGAGCCAATTGAAAATTTATGACAATATCAATACAACTAAGCCTTGTCCTTATGTAGTAAAATTACATATTTTTTTTACTAAATTTTGTCTCCTATAATCACCACAAAGAACAGAGTAGGGGAGAAAGAGGAACAGCAAGAAATGACTTTATCCACAAAGAACTGTGTAGTAAGAAGACAGAGTCCTCTTGAATGGAGAAAAGGAAGTGCTGTTGTGAAGAAGAAAAGAAGAGTGATGGCTGGGGGGGATTCCCAATTGGGAGGAACGGAGGACACTGTCTGCAGACCTGACACCTCATGAGAAGTGTGCTGTCTTCCAGGTGCACAAATCAAAGATGTGTCTGATAGGCTGTTAAGACTATTCAGTCCTACAGAACATCACCCATTCCTACTAATACATGTAGGAACAAATGACACTGCAAAAAAGGACCTTGAAACTA
This sequence comes from Eleutherodactylus coqui, assembly GCF_035609145.1. Classification (NCBI taxonomy): domain Eukaryota; kingdom Metazoa; phylum Chordata; class Amphibia; order Anura; family Eleutherodactylidae; genus Eleutherodactylus; species Eleutherodactylus coqui. The sequence goes on along the minus strand of NC_089838.1, from coordinate 217,310,226 downwards.
TCTGCAGAGACTTTGAAGACCTCGGAAAGAAGGTGAAGGAACTAGGAGCACAGGTGGTCTTTTCATCTATCCTCCCAGTGGATGGCCATGGAATAAGAAGCTGGAACAGGATTCTAGAGGTGAACAACTGGCTACATCGATGGTGCCATCAGCAAAGATTTGGATTTCTAGACCATGGAGTGAATTACCTATATGATGGATTGCTTGCTAGAGTTGCACCTTACAATAACAGATATGCATATATTTGGTGGGCGTCTTGCTTCACTCATTAGGAGAGGTTTAAACTAGAACAATATAGGAAGGGAAGTGAAAGGCCAGGTAAAAGTATACAGCTAATTAATACATTTGAGAAACTTGCTATTAGAAGTGGAAAGAACAAAGAGAAAAAAAATCAGAAGGAAAGTAGAGGAGCAAGAGATACTGATCACAAACTAAAATGTTTTTACACAAATGCACAGAGCATGGGAAACAAAAAGGAGAATTGGAGCTCCTAACAGAGAAAGAGAAATATGATGTCATAGGCATAATGGAAACTTGGTGGAATGATACAAATTATTGGAATACAAGGCTTTAAGGATATAACTTATTTATAAGAAACAGACCTAAAAAAAGGGGAGGAGGTATTGCATATAGAATGGGAAGAATTGGGCTAAGCAGCAGCACATGTGAAAAAAGACTTGGGTCTATTAATAGATCATAGACTGAGCATGAGTAAACAATGTGATGCAGCAGCCAAAAAGGTAAACACAAATTCTGGGATGTATTAAGAAAAGCATAGAATCTAGATCACGTGAGGTTATTATCCCCCTCTACTCTTCCTTAGACAGACTTCATCTAGAATACTGTGTACAGTTCTGGGCACCCTACTTTAAAAAAGACATCGACAAACTGGAGCAAGTTCAGAGAAGAGTTACCAAGATGATTAGCAATCATGCCCTATGAAGAATGGTTAAAGGATCTGGGAATGTTTACATTGCAAAAAAGAAGGCTGAGAGGAAACTTAATAGCTGTCTACAAATATCTGAAGGGCTGTCACAGTGCAGAGGGATCAGCCCTGTTCTCATTTGCACAAGGAAAGACTAGAAGCAATGGGATGAAACTGAAAGGGAGGAGATACAAATTAGATATTAGAAAACTCTTTCTGACAGTGAGGGTGATCAATGAGTGGAACAGGTTACCACGGGAGGTGGTGAGTTCTCCTTCAATGGAAGTCTTTAAACAAAGGCTGGACTAATATCTGTCTGGGATGATTTAAAAGGATAAGAGTTGTAAAAGTTCCCAGCACTCCGGTGTATGGTTTAAAAGAGGGGGATAATGTGGAAAAGGAGAATGGAACTTAGTTCACAGGGGTGCCTTGTCCTCGACACCCCTAATCCCAGCTAGTATATAATGTCGCATTCTCCTTTTCCACATTGTCCCCCTCTTTTAAACCATACACCGGAGCGCTGGGAACTTTTACAACTCTTATCCTTTTATACCTTCCGGTGTTTATATACGTCTGGAACCACTCCACGACGCTCTCCCGAAGGGATGTCATAATTGACCGACGTATTGGATATCCACCTCCCCATTTGATGTCACCCTTGGATATACAATAGTGATAAAGCCCCTCTGGAATTTTGACATACCGGTGCCCCTTGGGGGAAGTCCGGTGACGTCAGGGTAAGTCCCATTTAATATATATATTTCCTCATCCTCCCATTGGAGCGCTGCCTATTAATTACTTTATATTTTCTGAGATGATTTAGTGAATCCTGCACTGAGCAGGAGGTTGGACCCGATGACCCTGGAGGTCCCTTCCAACTCTACCATTCTATGGTTCTATGATTTATATAAGTACGCATGGCCACTGTAGACAAGCAATGATGCTTGAGTACATAGCAAAGTTATGCTTGCTGTGATGTTATGAACATCTGCATAAGTTTAACAAAAAATGCTTCCTATAAAGAATATAATTTACTCACTTCAAGCACATACATATACTTTACAGAAAAAGTTTTACAAAGGACAGGTATAGCTATAAATGTTTTGTTTTATGTAGGTAGAAAGTACAATACTGAGAAACACTATGTAAGCATACAGACTTCATGCAGATGGTCCCCTGACTGGGTTCAAGTCCATGATGGTGCCCGAATGTCTCAGTGCAGTATTATCATGTCACCTGTAATCACCGTGTTGAGAAAGGTGATCATTTTGGTAATGGCAGTGTTACTAAAATGTTCACAATTACAGACAAAAGCTTTATAATCTTATACAATGACTGTATGTGTAAATTTCCAATGTCCAAAATTGTGCACACAGTTTGCATGAACACATATTAAATATGAGGGACAATTACTTTTAAGTACAGAGCATTGTTTAAATTTTTTATCACCATTCAAAGACTGCTGGAGGATGTTAAATAATTGGGAAGATGAGTCGACTCTTGGAATCCATAAATCATTAGAAGAAAAAGATCTTAAAGACACTAGAAGAGACCCACACAGACCTACATTTAAACACACAACTACTTAAATAAAGTGACAGTGGTTGATTTCTATTGTCATTTGCTTAAAATGTTGAATATTTATGTGTCCATGGCACAAATATTGTTTCTTTAATGAAGCAGGTAAGGAGAGCAGCTAAAACTTAAATGGATATTAAAATTGTTACTGTGGATGAAATGAAAAGATTCACTATAACATTTAGGAGAACATTTCCTAAATAGAATTAGTTTTATGTTATATGGAGACAAGCGGGCATTCTGCTTAACACGAGAACCGCGCCTCATGCAAATCACTGCAGCTTGCAGTTTGAACCGCATAGCTCTCTACAGCTGATCTTTCAGCAATAGAGATGAGAGAGCATACTCGCTAAGGACAATTACTCAATCGAGCATTGTCCTTAGCCACTACCTGCCTGCTCGGAAGAAAAGGTTCGGCTGCTGGCGCGGGTGAGAGGTGAGTTGCGGCAGTAAACAGGGGCGAGCGAGGAAGGGGGGGGATCTTCCCTCCGTTCCTCCCCGATCTCTCCCACCGCTCCCCGCCCACCGCGGGCAGCCGAACCTTTTCTTCTGAGCGGGCAGGTACTCACTAAGAGCAATGCTCGATCGAGTAATTGGCCTTAGCGAGTATGAGAACAAATTTGTTGATGGATGTCAGTTCTGACAAGACTTCCCTACGCTGTGCAGTATTCTCAAGTTGCTGTGGATTCAGAGATAAAAGATATGCTTGACATCTTCAATTATGGTTTATGGATAGTGTTGAACTTTATACAGCAGGTACTGTATTAGGGTGGCTTCATGCAAGCTTATATGCAAAAACACTTGCCACAGCACTCCATATTTGCGCACGAATGAGGTTTGAAGAGGAAGATTTGCATGTTTGTCTGCGCATATTATTGCACTTTTTGCGCACATATGGCCAGTTTACATATGCGCGACATACCCTTTCTGTTTGAATAAAAGGCTAATTTACCTAATGAGGTCCAGATTTGCTGTTTTTCCTATGTTTTGCACAGCGTTTCACTCTTCCCCTTGCACATTTGTGCACCTTCCATATACTTCTATGGGATCTTTGCTGTGCAAAACACAGGAAAATAGCAGGTCCACTTGCTCATGAGAATGTACTCATCAAAATCAATGGGTTCTGTTCTCTCTGTTTTGTGCATGTAGATTTTGTGCACGCAAACACCTGCACAAACACATTTGTGTGAAGAAGCCCTTGACAAATACATAGGATAGCCTGCTATGCATGTAGCCCTAAGGCTCTGTTCACCTTAAAGGTTCTACAGAACATTAATTTGCCCATATGCATGAGCTCTAAATACTGCAGTAGAATTTAGCACTTTTTAATATACACTAGGCTAATGTATATAAATATATGTTAAGATTTGGTAAACTAGTGTTTTCTAAAAAGTATTGACCTTTTGTTTTCATGGGCCCCTGTGAGGATGCGGTTGGGCGCCACTGTCATCCACTCACTGCATGCCACACTTCTTCCACTGCTGACTCCCTTGCCTCTGACTATAGGGCTTGTGTGTGCTCCCACACCCTTTCTTAAAGGGTCAGTGTGAGCTCTCTGATTTTGTCCCGCACCAATCCTGTTCCACTTCTGGCTACATTAGGCATCTTTCACCATAGAGGATGCCTAAACAATTAGTTTACATTCCATTGTGACAAAGCCCTAGTAGTGTTTGTTCCAGTTGTGACCTCTGCCTGTTCCTTGACCTTTCTGATTTATATATTCTAAAGGCCCTTTTAGACACAACGATTTTCGCTCAAAGCCATCTTTTGAGCATTAATTGTTGTGTCTAACTGCACTGACATCGTGCTGTTTTCATTAAGCCATCGCTGATTGCTGATCTTTCAGCATGCAGCAGTTATCAGGAATTCACAGCGGGATACAGTTGATACTATTGTTTCACCTGTATCCCGCTCCCTGATGACAGGCAGGTATGAAGAACAGAGCGGTCCAGCTGTGTTCTCCATACTCTGGTCGGAGCGCTCGGCTGTATAACAGCCGGACGCTGCGAGCGGGGAACAATTAGATGCAGAAGACAGGTGGGAAAACCCCGCTTTTCTTCTGCATCTTCCGCTCCAAGTGCGAGGTGATCGCTCAACGTTTGAGCGATCACCTTGCACTTAAAAAGAACAGAATGATTATCGCTCAAAAATCCCTCAAAAGATTTTATGAGCAATAATCATTGGGTCTAAACCAGCGTTAAGGCCTTGGTTATGTTTGACCTTTGCCTGGACCTTGTTATTGAAGTTGTTCTGCCAGCCCTAACCACTACTACTGGTAGTTTCAGGGTTACATCTCAGTTCACATCATTAGTTACTGTGCCACAGCCCAGTGTAGCATCAGCAAGCACACCAACAAGAGTATCTTTGCAAGTAATGGCTAGGGCACTCTGCAGTGAAGATCAAGTTCTGCATGAAAGGGTCAAGGTTAAAAACCGAAGCTCCCCAAATGCTGCCACCTTAGACAGCTCTAAAGCCGAGGAAATCAGGCACATTGCGATGCGGAATAGAATTGCTCATGTATATGACCCCATTCAAACAAATTGTGGCACGACCTATCTTTGTGTCTGCCCTCCTATTGCATCACCCATTGTCTTCAATGGGGCTGGTGGCAACATTGCACCACGTGCTAGGTGCACGCGGTGCAACATGATGTGAGGTCTCCCCATTGATCCTTCACGGCGGAGGATCACCACTTTGCCATAGTAATGCAAGGGAGTTTCGAAGTAAAAACACAACGCATCCGCGTGGAAATAGCACGTTGATGAGTGTGATATCGAGTTGTGTATCACAGCCCAATATTGCACTCGCCCATGTGAAGTTAGGCTAAGGACGGTCTCACACATGCGTTCAGAAAATGCAGCTCGAAATCACGGCAATTTTGAGTTTTTGAACACATTTCACAGCATTTGACAGCGTTTTTTAATGCACCCCATCATTGCGATGGGTGATGAGGTGTGTTAAAACCGCGAAAACGCACAAAAATAGAACAGATAGCGCTTGATTTTCCACTCGTGTACATCAGGCTGCGCTTTCCATAGTTATCCTATGGAAAGCGTTCATTGCGCTACCCGTGTGCAGATTATCGCCGCGGGTAGCACAGTGAAATATCACCCGTAGACAGGAGGCCTAATACAAATACATGTCATATGCTCTTCTTGCTAGATGTTTAGTTTTGGACTAGTGTGTGTAGATTTATGAAACCATAGACTATGAGAGGTTGATACCGGAAGGCACAGTCACCTACAGATAAAACCCAGAAAAGTGATGTGTGGATCCTGTCAAATTAATATCTGTTGTTTAACAAAAATACAAAATAATGCAACACTTTTTATGGACCAATATTTGAATATGGATATTAAAACAAAAAAAAACAATATGTTTACAAATGGGAAGATGGAACAAGGCCTCTACAGTGCCACCTATTGGAAGGCAGCATTCCTACAAGTCAGTGTCAGATGTTTTAGCAAGAGTTGTAGCTGTTGCATCTTCCTAATTGCGTACATATCCCAGAGCAGCATGCATGGCATTTTAAGTCTTCTCACTAGATGCTGTCCCTAAGAAGAAACCATACCTTTCCTGACTATCGACCTCTCACCCAGACAGGGGTAAGAACCCTGAAACATTCTGCCTGTACATCATTTATCTTTTCCTATGGGGGAAGACTCTGGCTTTGTCTTATATTCACAGTTATGTTGCAAGACTTGTTAAGAGGTCAAACATTGACTTGCAGGAATGCTGCCTTCTAATAGGTGGCGCTGTAGAGCCATTATTCTATATTAGCATTTGCATAAATTTCCCCGAGAAGCCTGCATGGCCTTATAAGTCTCCTCACTAGGCGCTCTCCTTAAGAGAAACCATATCCTTCCTGAACCAACATGTTTGGCATAATTTGTAAGAAAATGGAAAGTATTCTTGATTGTGCAGCCAGCATGTATAGCATCAGTCTTAGCTGCAGTCAGTAGTACTCACAATACAGACCACATTTCCAAGATGTATCCGTGTCTGCTCTTACTAAATGATCTGAATATCTCACATAGTAGTACTCAAATGGTTAAGTGTTTCATCTGTAACAAACGGAATGAAAACAAATGCATGACAGCTATCCAAGGCAGCTTTATAACGTCTAATACTAAGAAAAACACAGGTTTTTCTCTCCTTTTTCCTTTTCAAGTATAATAACTTAGTTTATGAATATGAATGCTTTTCTCCAATGGAATCCCCTGGCTCCTCTCTGAACATTTCATCTTGTCCTACAACACATGATAAAGCATTTTGCTTGGCATAATGTCACAATGGCACTACTGTGCACAACAATTTGAGCCTGAATGCCGCACAAATGAGGAATTCTTAAAAGTCAATTCCACCTAGATATAAAGAGCTAATGCAGGAGATGGAAAAGTAAGATTAAAGAAGATTTATTATTAACATAGTTACAAAACAATACTCTTCAGATAACAATATGGAATAAAACAGAGTAGTGGATATTTAAATGTTAAGGATTATCTAGGAAAAAAGAAGGTTGTTTGAAATAAATCAAATGTGTTTTCTTCCGAACCTCCGATTTCTAATAAAGTGAGTTGTATTGACTTCAGTGGGGTCGGCGTTGTTTTTCCATCACACAGGTGAACTGTACATAGAGCTCTGTGTATAACGGCGACAGTATTTACTAAACCCCTCAGCTGTGAAGAAACAAGCTCATGAAGTAGAAACCCTTTTCACATCAGTAAGAGTTTTTTTTTCTTTGTCCAATCCGTAGGAGGTTTTCTTAAAGGAATTTGGGAGCAATTTTCCGTATAAAAATAATTGTATTAAATTCATCTTATTTATTACCAGTTTTTAAGCCTTTTGTGACCAAGAAAGTCAACTATTTGGAATACAGCAGTCAAAGAGTGAATGACTGTCTATATTTCTAGGAAAAGGTAGACTTCCCCCATGGCACCGGATTTGCTTCTGACATTGCTCTCTCCTTCTGTACTTGTTGATTAAGATGCTTTCAGACGAGTGTATTTTAGCTCCATATTTGCTCAGTGTCTTGCGAATGGTAATATGAAGGTAATGCAGCGATGTATCTACTCACATGGACGTATATTTTCACAGCTGTTTTTTAAAAACTAGTTTTTTCTGTATTGGCCCCTGTATTGCTAGTCTTTCATCTATATTGAATCAGTATTTGCCTAGTAGAAAATAACATATATGGAAGCAAATATTGATCCAATAAAGATGAAGGACTGATGACATACAGTTGTGATGTCATCTATAATGCGGCCATAATATGGATCCAAATTAAGGACGTGTCACAATACACTTGTCTGAAACTGGCATTACTTAGTATGCACATGTAAGCTATTTCTACTTGCCCTTGTATTTTATGTGTACAGCATTCTGGAAGTTAATGCCACTTTAACCCCTTCGGGACCAAAACCTTTGATGCCTAAATATCGACATCAAAATTTCATATTTTCAAAACAATACATTTTAAGGGTTAATTTTTTTTTAATTTGATGCCTGTTTTTTTTATTGTTTTGTAGCATAGATTGTTCTTTCTTATGGAACCAGGAAAGGGCCAGTATTTTTACATTTTACTTTTTTAAATATTTAGAAATATTATAAAATTGAAATTTTATTTATTTTTAGCTATTTTTAATGAAATGTAATAAATTTGATAAAACAAATCATGCAGAAAAAAATCTTACACTCCTGTACATGATAGTACAAAATATGTGTACTCTGATTAACCTATCATCACTGGAATATCTGGGAACTAAGGTCTCCATTTTTATTCTTTAGTATCTCCTGTCATTAGCTGGTGATTGGGATTTCGTTCATCACTTCTCATTGGTGAGACCTGATCATTACAACTCCCTGTCACTACATTATGGTAGAACTGACATAGTGCCAGCCTAGTTTCTTTACTAGCAGAACGCTATACAATGACGTGCAACTAAAGTGGAGGATGTATATATACATCCTAGCTGCATAGTACAGCAACAATTAAATGCATATATACAGATGGAGGATGCAAAGGGGTCATAATAAATACTGATGCAAATAGGTCTGGTGGTGGCACAGCAATGATTGCCATTTGAGGTTGCATATATCTTTTGAAAAACACATCATTTTGGTGTATTACATACATAAAAACTATGCATCTTTATCTCACTTGACTTCAATAGGAAACAATTCACATGCACATCGCAAGGCATGCAAGTGCATGCGATGGCTTGTAAGGTCCCATTGAAAACAATGGGGGAGGCGTTCTGGCGGAACGTACAAAAATGAAACATGCTGCAATTTTCACTCATGTAAATAAATCCATTCGAAAGAATGGATTTCATAGTATTGCAAGTTTTATGTGCATTGCATATAACATCGCCTATGTGAATAAGCCCCTATTGATAGACATGTTATGTGATCACATTAAAATCACATGAAATTTGTGTGTACTGAGAGGCGTTTCACACAGGCAGCATATTTCTGCCAGAACGCACTGCAAGATGCAGAATAACGAAATTCAGCACCAAAATCTGCAGGTCTAAGGGTGGCTTCACACAAACGTATTTGTGTGCGCAATATGCATAGAATAAAACCTATTCATATCAATGGGCTCTCCCACAGTATACATTTTTGCAAGGGTGAATAATACTGTAACATGCTCTATTTTAGTGCACATTGCGCACTAAAGGTCCCCATAGGAGCCTATGGGGGTGCGTAAATGGCAGTATTTCCCACATTTTGGACGCGCTTCTGCTTTTGGCTTACACATAGTGATGCAAAATACTGATCAAAATACTCCTAAGTCAAAGATGCCTTATAGAGATATTGTTATCTTTTTCCTTTCGCCAAACAATGCATGTGTACTTGCTCCCATCCAATGTACAAGTGCACGAAGAAAATATGGCATAGGACTGTTCCTTTTCAATAAATTCACAATTTTGAAACATAAACACGCATGGAAAGGTAAATGAGAATATTTTGTGGCTTACAATGTATTTCCATAGGGCTGTATGGAAGATTGGAAATATTCTAGCAATGCTCTTGTCTTCTAGAAACACCACTGGCTTTAAAAGGTCGTACCCAAAAATGATTGATGTTTTGAACTAAACCCACAAGTAACCCCATGAAATCTATTTTGAATAGCAACAAATTCCTAACAATAACTTGCTGGCTTTAGGCAAAGAAATATAATCTCAGAACTTCTAAAGGTCAAGATTTGCTCTCTGGCTGCACGGCTCAAGTGTAAATGCTCTGTAATGCTGCACTGGGTGATTGCTTTCCTCTCTAGACTATGTCAATTTTGTCAAAGTAGCTACAGATGCATCTCATATTAAGTCAGAATGGTGTCAAGGGCCTCTCTTGAGCACTGACAGATTCACAGAGAAACTGATCCAAAACCCCTGGTCTATTATAGCTTCAGACCCAAAGAGGGAAATTTAAGGATTACAGTTGATTGGAGAATAACGCTACATTATATATGTAATGTTTTCTAAGACCTGAGACTTTGGAAATGAATCCTCTAGTGTTCAATATGTCCTTTTTGTCTTGGTCTTCTTAATTAAGGTGGTGTCACCTCAGCGACAGAATCTTTCCCTAAAGCTACTTTCAAGCTAAACCATTCATCAAGGCTTTGACCCATTGAAACACCGAACAAGGTACATCTGCTTAATGAACTCATTACAGACAATCTAAATATGACACAGAAAAGTATGAGGGTGTGTAGAAGGAGAAGTAGCAAGAACTGTATTTCTTTTATAAGGTGAAATAAGGTTTCATTTCTTTTAGGTCTTATATTGTACCTATGGTATAACTCTAGAATTCTTACAGGCATGTTAGCTTGTTATACTGGAAATAATAGGTCAACTTCAGAGTAACTTATCTTTTCTATAATAATCAACCCCACTATGACAGTTAGTAACTAAGAGTAAATTAAACTTATAAAATGGTTACAGGTGTAACATATTAGCTTTTGTTATATCTTACGAAGTCATCTGCAACACTTTTTCCAGCACGTTTGAATATCTGGCATATTTACACCATTTTTCTGATTAGGAAATAGCAGAAATCCTTTGCACCATATTCATCAACAGGGCATGCGTTGCACTAGGGGAAAGACTGACAACCTGCTTGGTCAATATGTCAGTGATACTAAATTGACCCCATTTTGTTTAACTTTTCCATTATTTGACCATTTTTTTGCTGGTTCTCCAAAAGCAATCAAAGCAGTCACAGAATAGTGTACAGAAACTTACTCAACAGACACTAAAGGACCTGTCACATAGGACGGAATGTTCAACAATAGCATTGTGAAATATGCCAATCTGTAGAATATTCGTCCCCAAAATCTGCACTGCTAACATGCGGATTCTGGTGCGGAATTGAAGATAGCAAAATCCTGTCCGCAATTCTGCATTAAAATCCGTAGTTAGCAGTGTAGATTTTGGTGTGGAATTCAGGGATGGCGTATTCCGTTACACTGTTGCAAAATATTCTGTCCTGTGTGAAAGGTCCCTGAGAGTACTATTACACTGCAGTGTTTTTCCACCATAAAATGCAGGTGGAGCTCTGCTGACTATGGCCAGCATCTGGACTTATTATAGTTATTAAACTGAAGAGTCCAGGTGCCAACCACAATCAGCAGAGCTCTGACTGTGTTTTTCAGAGGTGATTCGGGATGGGTATTGTCTCTCCTTGAGGAGAACACCGATTGAGGAGACTTATTAGGCCCTACATGCTCCTCTGGGTAGTATGCAAATAAGGAAGATGGAACAATATCTCTGCAGCATCACCTATAGTCATAGGCCTCTCAATAGCTAAGCCAGAATCCTACTGCACACTAATGAGGGGCAAACATCCCGAAACAGCTGTCTGTGCATGGATTCTGGCTTGGTTTTTAATTACCAATTTTTGTTAGGACCTGTATAAAGGGTTGTATGTTGATTTGAAGGAATTCTGCCATCCAATAGGTGGCGTTGCAGAGGCATTGTGTAAAGCATTGGAGCCGCTGTTAAGTAGCCAAGCTAGTTGCTGGAGAGTAGTCAGAATAGCCAGGAGTCGTTTTCAGGAAGTCACGGAATGTGGTACAAATGGATGAAACGGAAGCGTAGTCAATGGAAGCCAAAGGTCAACAGCAGGACGTATCGATATGCAGCACAAATGGGATGAGATGGAAGTGTAGTCAATGGAAGCCAAAGGTCAGCAGCAGTAGTTATCGATGTGCAGTACAATGGAGGAGACAGAGGAAGAGGAGCTTGGAGTATAAGTACAGCAGTGGTTAGACGCACGAGCACCGGTTTGAGCAGTCAGACGCTATGATACCTCTTTACACAGGTAGTAATTAACCGCCATTTCATCTCATTCTGATTTGTCAATTGTTTTAATTGTCTATCTCTATAAATGTGCATGTTTGTGAATGTCTGTATATTTGAAAAAGACTCACAGTAGTCGAAACGTTATATTTGTTGCTTGGGAAGAATAAAGATCACTTGAACTGCACCTTGGATGCTGCCACTTCTATACTTATACTCTTGGATACTTTAGGGACCTATCTGGATTGGGTCTCTTGTTGTGGCTGCTGCATTTTCCTGTCCAGCCTAATACGGTGTGAGGTTGTGCTGTCTGCACCCTTCTATTCTTTCTAGGAAGAGGAGCTTGATCACAGTGATGGAACACAATAATCACGCACTGCAGCAGTGCAGTCAGGAACAAAGGCAGGTCAGGACCAGGAGGCAGGAACTAGGTAACTGGGAAATGTAGAACAAGGCTAGGTTTCAGTAATGGAACTGTCCAAGTGCTGGACTAGCCTAGCAGAGACAGCTGCCGACTGGGACACAAGAGGTTGTGGGTTTGAGCCCTGACACATTGTTCCATCTTCCTTATTTGCAGAGGGGAAACACTGCCTTGTAATAGCAGCCTAAGATTTCATGTGCATACATGATCAGGTAGGGAATTTATGCTGCATATTGCTATGAGGTAACTGTCCTACACACAGAGTTTTGTATAATATCCTGCAATACTAATGGAAAAGAAGGTGCTTGCAGACAATGTAATAGTGGTAAAACAGAAGAACTTCATTTTTCTCTTCAGTAACACAAAATGCTAAATGGTTATATGGTTGCAATATGTGGTAATCAAAAATTGGGTTGACTGCACAAAGGATGGTAGGTCTAAATAGTTGTCATGGTGTGTTGCTCCCCAACCCAGTCAGTGATACAGTGTTAAAATATTAGAGGTGATGGTAAGGTGCAATGGAGTTAGTCTCTGATGCTAGGTGTAGATGCTATTGCTGCAGTGTGTTAGCCCAAATATAGTCCAGAAAATCAGGAGAGGAAAGGTTAAACTCATGTTTACTTGAAATCGAAGCGTAGTGGTACAACATCTGCAGATGAAGGTCCATTCCTTAAAAATCAGCAAATACGCTATTTCAGTACTGGTGGTGGCTGCAATCCTTCTCAATCCCTCATCCTTGTGCTCTATGCAGCAGTACTGTAATTTCTTCATAGACTTGAAGTCTCCGGGTCTTTATACTGCACTATTGTGAGGTATTCATGACCCTGGAGTCTGTAGTTTTTCCAAAGAAGCCTTTCCATCCATGAATTCAATCCTAAAGTATCCTATATCCTCTGTGTAGTGATCCAGGTGTCAAGATAGCAAGCCTGTTGTCTACTCAATAGTAGGCCTCCACATCTGCTTCACCTAAGTTTAAAGTAAAGCAGGTAATTCCTTCAGCAGTGAGCTAACTCAAACTCTAACATGTAAAGCACTAACTAAGCAGGAGGGTGTCTGACTTTTGTAACTTTAGCTCCACCCACTAATCTAACACTGATTGGTTACAAGTATACAACTACAAACTAAACTGATTAACACTGTCCCTGCTAAACTCTAAAGCTCCATTTAGATGGGACGAGTATCGGGCAAACGATGCCTGACACTCGTACCCGCACACAGTGGGAAGGCTACAGGAGATTTCTCTCCTCGCGCTCCTCCGCCCCTCTCCATTGACATAACATAGCGGCCGTTCAATACTGAACAGCTGCTATTTACACTGAGCGATCACAGATGTGCTCATCCTCCATCATTTATGCTACATAAACAATGGACAATGAGTGGGATGAATAGTGGGGTAGTAGAAAATGTTATTGAAGGCAATTCGTTTTCAGTGCTGTATCGGCACCTTCATTCAGCCATTGCAAAATACAGAGGACATTTAAAAATCCCGTATAGCAGTAGATGAGGTCATAGAAGTCATGTGATCAAATCACATGACCCCAGTGAGCGAGTATATCAAAACTGCTATGCAAATAATTACTATATATGTAGAGAGAGAGACCAGTTCTGGTATAACACAAATAGGAGTTAACTATAGCAAATTAAAACAAAGCAATGAAATATAAACAACAGAATAAAGAGTTCTGTATGCATAAATGTTGAGTGCAAAGAGTGTGGAAAAATAAAAATAAAATTAATGCCCTGTAGCCATTTCATATATACAAAAAATAGGAATAATGGTAAATAATTGCATATGTAAAAGGAAGATATAACATTAGTCACCATGATATTTTTTACAAGAATATTTAATGGTAATTCAAATATGTTGTTAGAAACTTTCCACCAGGCAGGGTTTTTTTGTGACACTTATCTTTCTTTTTAAATTACGTGTTCTTTATGGTTTGCCATTGGATAAATTATTACTTTTATATTTAGTGTCCTAAATGTTCTTATGTGAATGGGGCAGCAGGGATAGGAAGCCTCACTATATTCGAGAACAATGGCCTAAATGTTCATCTCTTTTTCCTGGACCAAAAAAATGTCAAATGTACCTTTAGTGAATCTTGAGGGCTCAGTCACACGGGCGCATCGGTGCCCGTACACCGGCGCCAATGCGCCCGTGTGGCTGACAGTTAGAAGACGGACGTCTCTCTGCAGCGCTGATGAAAGAACACATGACCGGCAATGAAGCAGGTCACATGTTCTTTCCTCCGGCGCTGCAGAGAGACGTCCGTCTTCAGGTACGACCGTCTGCTACCTGCAGTAACATGGGCGCCAATGCGCCCGTGTGACTGAGCCCTGAAAGTGTATTTGCCTCCACTGCATATAAAACTGGGACTGATGAAACAATTTGTAAAAGCGTTTGATAAAAATTCTGCAGCATTTCTGCACTTGAAATCTACATTTACCAAAGTTAGTGATACGAAACTGAAAGAAATAATTTTTATAGAGCCACAAATAAGATCAGTGATGGAAGATGAAAAATTTCAGGAACTGTTAAATCCATTGCAAAAAGCAGCCTGGTTGTCATTTAGAAATGTCTCTTCTTCTTTTTTTGGAAATCAGAAAACTATTGTGATCTAATGAAATCATACCAAGCTATGGGATGCAATATGTCCTTAAAACTTCACTTTTTGGACCCCCAACTGGACTTCTTTCCAAAAAATCTTGTGGCAGTCAGTGACCAGCATATCGAGCGTTTCCATCAGCAGATTTCTACAATGCAACAGAGGTACCAAGGTAAGTGGAGTCCCAGTATGCTGCTGACTACTGCTGGACCATGAAGAGAGACAACCCAGCAACAAAATATTCCCGTCAATCATCATCAAAAACTTTCTAGGTAAACTGTATGTAATGTACAGGAATTGCTAGCACTGCTGCAGCATGACATGGCCTCTTACCGTCTGGAAGATGACTGCTCCAGTAAGTAGGGGAAGGGGGAAGCAGGGCAGGCTAGTCAGGTCATAGTAGTGGGGGGAGTCAATTATAAGGGGGACAGACATTGCAATCTGCCACAAAGACCAGGATCGACGAATGGTGTGCTGTTTTCCTGGCGCTCGAGTTTGACACATCGCGAATCGGGTTGACAGATTACTTAGAGGGGCTGGTCATGGTACATGTTGGCTGTAATGACAAAGTTAAAGGTCAGTGGAGGACCCTCAAAAACAATTTCAGGGACCTAGGTTTTAACCTCAGGACGAGGACCTCCAAGGTAGTTTTCTCGAAAATACTACCTGTACCACGAGACACACCAGAATGTCAATGGGAGATTAGGGAGGTAAACAAGTGGCTCCAGAGTTGATGTAAGAAAGAGGGGTTTGGGTTCGTTGAGAACTAGGCTTACTTTGCTGTCAGCTACAGGCTCTACCGTAGGGACCGGCTGCATTTCAATGGGGAGGATACAGCTGTGCTGGGGGAGAAGATGGCTAGAAGGTTTTAGGAGTGTTAAAACTGGAGACCTGGGGAGAGGGCAACAATGGGGGGATAGACAGTGTAGGCAGTGATCTGTGAGCAAGTAATGGGAATGGGGGTCCAGCCTGGGGTGGGTTTAGTACAGTTAGAACTGACAGAACAGCTAAGAGGACCATAAGTAGCATAATGAATATAAAGAACAACAATCATATAAATTGTATGGCAATGAATGCAAGAAGTCTGATCAGTAAAGTGGATGAGCTTGAAGTGAGAATGTCTGAAGAAAATTATGACATAGTAGGAATAACGGAAACATGGCTTGATGATAAGTGCAATTGGGCTGTGAATTAACAGGGTTAAAATCTCTTCAGAAAAGACTGTCGGAACCAGAAGGTGGGGAGGATGGGGGTGGGGGCAGGGGTATATCTGTATGTTAAACCCTACTTAATGCAGAAGATCAGAGAAGCTATACGTGAAGGAGATGAACACATGGAATCTCTATGGGTAGAAATACAGGAAGGGAAAAATAACTAAATCCTGATAGGAGTTTTCTATAGGCCACCAAAAATAACAGAAGAAACTGAAATCTTATTATTGAGACAAATAGAAGAGGTGTCAAACCGCAATGAAGTATTTATTATGGGAGACTTGAATTATCCAGATATACTATGGGAAGATGAAAACTGCGGATCACACAATGGTGATAGGTTCTTGAGAACAATTAAAGATAATTACCTTACCCAACTTGTGCAGAAGTCAACTAGAGGGAGGGCCACTCTGGACTTATTATTAACTAACAAACCAGACGGAATCATGGGGGTGCAGGTTGAGAGACACTTATCATAGTGATCCCTCTCTAGCCAAATAAGGGAATGGGGCAAGCTGGTTCCACATGCTAGCCCCACCCCCACA
Source organism: Eleutherodactylus coqui (assembly GCF_035609145.1). Classification (NCBI taxonomy): domain Eukaryota; kingdom Metazoa; phylum Chordata; class Amphibia; order Anura; family Eleutherodactylidae; genus Eleutherodactylus; species Eleutherodactylus coqui. The sequence continues at coordinate 217,293,638 of NC_089838.1, read as the reverse complement.
ATTGGCTAGAGAGAGATTACTATAATAACCCCTCTAGCCCCGCCCCTGTCAAGCCCTGCTCTCAGGGAAGCCCACTAGCCCTGCCCCCCTCTCTCCAAATATGGGGAGATATGTCAGAAATCCCCTGTAGCTCTGCCCCCCCCTCTCTCGTCTCTCCGGGGGGATTCCTAGCCTGCTTCGCGATCTTCTCCTATTGATTTCAATGGGGCCAGCGCTGCTGCTGCCAGCCCCATTGGAAACAATTGGAGATATTGCACATTCTTATTTGCAATGCAAGGTTGGAATGAAAACATCGCTAATGAGAATGAAACCATTGAAAATCATTGGTTTCATTAACATGCGTTTTCACTCACTCTTGCATCGCAGGGAAGTTGTATCACCAGTGGGTAAGAGCCCTAAATTACCAGAGGGGTTGCTGATCCGGGTCTTGATCCAGGATGTATTCTGACTGCCATAATGCAGTCGGGAAGGAATTTTGTACCCCAAATGGGCTAAATTGGCTTCTGCCTCATTGGGGTTTTTCCTCTGGACCAACAAGGTGGGGGTGGGGTGTGGAAACAGGTTGAACTAGATGGACATTGTCATCTTTCAGCCTAACATACTATGTGTTAGGTTGTGCTGCTAGAGTTTGTTGTTCTATAGGGTTCCAGGAGCACACCTGCTCAGGTGAGGGTTTATTGAGCTGGCTGGGTGTGGTTGCTCTGGTCAGCCAATCCCCTGGGTCTGGGTGTAGATATATACCCCAGCCCCTCTGCAAGAGGAAGTTGTATTTCCTCAGTCTTGTCTGCTTGTTTTTGTGTCAGGTCAGCTTGAGGCTTTCTGTGTGTGTAGTGTCATATCAGCTTGCAGCTTGCTGTGTGTGTAGTGTCTAGTCAGCTTGCAGCTTGCTGGGTGTTTAGTGTCCTGTGTTATCTGTTTTGTGTCTTGCTAGAGTAGGGACTGCAAGACATGAAGAGCCTTTTAGCAGCCTTGCAGCTTAAGTTCATTGGCCAATGTTCAAACTAATATCTCGTCTTTATTTCCAGCGTTATGATCTGCTTCAGTGTGCAAGGTTGTGTGATAAGTGTGTTTGTGCATTTGGTTTGTCTGTACTTGTCCTGGTTCTGTGTACCACCTATTCAGGGGAAGCCAGGGCCGAAGTTCCAGGGTGGGGCTGCCTTTATTGAGGCTATCACTCCACTTGTTAGGTAGGGCCTTGCCATCTTTCCTTCAGCACAGGGTCAGTTTCTCCTAACCTGTGTCTTCGGGTCATGTTCATGTGGGCCCAGTGCTTAGTTGTCCACACAAACGTAACACTAGGTAGCAGTGTGGTTATCTCCTTAGTTAATGTATGACTTAAGAGTATAAAGTTTGGTTGTTTTGTCACTCGCTTTACATTTTAAAACCCTATCTTGTCCCTATTGGTTGGTTAACTAGATGGAAGATAGCTGCCCTGGGATTGAGGATAGAACTCACGCATGGGTTGGCGGAGTGAGAGAGAGAAATGGAATACTAAGTAAAGAAGAGCAGAGAGAAAGCAAGACCAGGAGAGACAGTGTGGTGAGAAGGAGGAAAGTATGAGTACAAGAAAA